>NC_135232.1:664549477-664819477 GCF_051348905.1 Ranitomeya variabilis
AACGGATGAGAGAGGATCTTGGTGCAATTAACTGGGACGATATCCTGAGACATAAAAATACACAAAGAAAATGGGAGACGTTTATTAGCATCCTGGATAGGACCTGTGCACAGTATATACCGTATGGGAATAAACATACTAGAAATAGGAGGAAACCAATATGGCTAAATAAAACTGTAAGGGCGCAATAAGTGACAAAAAGAAAGCATTTAGAGAATTAAAGGAAGTAGGTAGTGAGGACTGAGGAGGCATTAAATAAATACAAAATTCAATAAATTCTGTAAAAAGCAAATCAAGGCAGCAAAGATTGAGACAGAGAGACTCATTGCCAGAGAGAGTAAAAATAATCCCAAAATATTCTTTAACTACATAAATAGTAAAAAACTAAAAAATGATAGTGTTGGCCCCCCTTAAAAATAGTCTGGGTGAAATGGTGGATGAGGATGAGGAAAATGTCAATATGCTAAATGACTTTTTTCATCAGTATTTACAAAAGAAAATCCCATGGCAGACAATATGATCAGTGATAAAAATTCCCCATTAAATGTCACCTGCTTAACCCAGCAGGAAGTACAGCGGCGTCTAAAAATAACTAAAATTGACAAATCTCCGGGCCCGGATGGGATAGACCCTCGAGTACTGCAGGAATTAAGTACAGTCATTGATAGACCATTATTTTTAATCTTTAAAGACTCCATAATAATAGGGTCTGTACCACAGGACTGGCGTATAGCAAATGTGGTGCCAATATTCAAAAAGGGGACAAAAACTGAACTCGGTAATTATAGGCCAGTAAGCTTAACCTCTACTGTGGGTAAAATCCTGGAGGGCATTCTAAGAGATGCTATACTGGAGTATCTGAAGAGGAATAACCTCATGACCCAGTATCAGCACGGGTTTACTAGGGACCGTTCATGTCAGACTAATTTGATCAGCTTCTATGAAGAGGTAAGTTCCGGACTGGACCAAGGGAGCCCAGTGGATGTAGTGTATATGGACTTTTCAAAAGCTTTTGATACGGTGCCACACAAAAGATTGTTTCATAAAATGAGAATAATGGGGATAGGGGAAAATATGTGTAAGTGGGTTGAGAGCTGGCTCAGGGATAGGAAACAAAGGGTGGTTATTAATGGAGCACACTCGGACTGGGTCGCGGTTAGCAGTGGGGTACCACAGGGGTCAGTATTGGGCCCTCTTCTTTTTAACATATTTATTAATGACCTTGTAGGGGGCATTCAGAGTAGAATTTCAATATTTGCAGATGACACTAAACTCTGCAGGGTAATCAATCAAGACAATTTTATATTACAGGATGATTTATGTAAACTAGAAGCTTGGGCTGATAAATGGCAAATGAGCTTTAATGGGGATAAATGTAAGGTCATGCACTTGGGTAGAAGTAATAAGATGTATAACTATGTGCTTAATTCTAAAACTCTGGGCAAAACCGTTAATGAAAAAGACCTGGGTGTATGGGTGGATGACAAACTCATATTCAGTGGCCAGTGTCAGGCAGCTGCTACAAAGGCAAATAAAATAATGGGATGCATTAAAAGAGGAATAGATGCTCATGAGGAGAACATAATTTTACCTCTATACAAGTCACTAGTTCGACCACACTTAGAATACTGTGCACAGTTCTGGTCTCCGGTGTATAAGAAAGACATAGCTGAACTAGAGCGGGTGCAGAGAAGAGTGACCAAGGTTATTAGAGGACTGGGGGGTCTGCAATACCAAGATAGGTTATTACACTTGGGGCTATTTAGTTTGGAAAAACGAAGACTAAGGGATGATCTTATTTTAATGTATAAATATATGAGGGGACAGTACAAAGACCTTTCTGATGATCTTTTTAATCATAGACTTGAGACAGGGACAAGGAGGCATCCTCTACGTCTGGAGGAAAAAAGGTTTAAGCATAATAGCAGACGCAGATTCTTTACTGTAAGAGCAGTGAGACTATGGAACTTTCTGCCGTATGATGTTGTAATGAGTGATTCATTACTTAAATTTAAGAGGGGACTGGATACCTTTCTGGAAAAGTATAATATTACAGGGTATATACACTAGATTCCTTGATAGAGCATTGATCCAGGGAACTAGTCTGACTGCCGTATGTGGAGTCGGGAAGGAATTTTTTTCCCCAATGTGGAGCTTACTCTTTGCCACATGTTTTTTTTTGCCTTCCTCTGGATTAACATGTTAAGGCATGTTAGGTTAGGCTATGGGTTGAACTAGATGGACTTAAAGTCTTCCTTCAACCTTAATAACTATGTAACTATGTAACTATGTATTACACTAATTCTGTGTATGCCATGTATTACAGGAGCTGTGTAGAAGACCCACACATATTAGATGACTTTTGTCCAAAAGATGCTTTGGCCTATTGAAAGGCCAGCAGCCATCTCAGCTGACTCTTACATACACAGGAGTGATTGTTTGGCCAAGCATTCCTGGGTTCTCTAAGGGTACCGTCACACATTGAAATTTTCATCGCTGCGACGGCACGATTCGTGACGTCGCAGCGTCGTATAATCATCGCTCCAGCGTCGTAGACTGCGGTTACACGTTGCAATCACGGCGCTGGAGCGATGCCGAAGTCCCCGGGTAACCAGGGTAAACATCGGGTTACTAAGCGCAGGGCCGCGCTTAGTAACCCGATGTTTACCCTGGTTACCAGCGTAAACGTAAAAAAACAAACAGTACATACTCACCCGTCGGTGTCCTTCAGGTCCCTTGCCGTCTGCTTCCTGCTCTGAGTGCAGCCGTACAGTGAGAGCAGAGCGCAGCACCGCTGTGATCTACTCTCACTTTCCGGCCGGCACTCAGAGCAGGAAGCAGACGGCAAGGGACCTGAAGGACACCGACGGGTGAGTATGTACTGTTTGTTTTTTTACGTTTACGCTTGTAACCAGGGTAAACATCGGGTTACTAAGCGCGGCCCTGCGCTTAGTTACCCGATGTTTACCCTGGTTACAAGCGAAGACATCGCTGGATCGCTGTCACACACAACGATCCAGCGATGTCAGCGGGTGATCAAGCGACGAAAGAAAGTTCCAAACGATCTGCTACGACGTACGATTCTCAGCAGGGTGTCTGATCGCAGTAGCGTGTCAGACACAGCGATATCGTAACGATATCGCTAGAACGTCACGAATCGTAACGTCGTAGCGATGGAAATTTCAATGTGTGACGGTACCCTAAGAGAACGATGTCGCTAGACATGTCGGACGGCGTTTTATCTCCAGGAAAACAATGCAATTAGCAGTTTGAAATCACCATGCCCAATCAACATCTCTGCCGACCATCATTTGGCCGTCTCCCCCATACACATCAGACTGTTGGCCAAACCAATCGATATTGACGAATTCAGCAGACATTAGTCTATTGTGTATGCGGGGAAAACTGATACAAGAAGGAACCCTACACAAAAATGTATGATAATAATGCTCTCCTAGCACATGGCAGCGTCACCTCTGCCTTCCTAATACATGGCAGTGTCTCCTCTGCTCTCCTAATTCATGGCAGTGTCTCCTCTGCTCTACTAATTCATGATAGTGTCACCTCTGTCCTCCTAATATATGGCAGTGTCTCCTCTGCCTTCCTAATACATTGTAGTGTTACCTATGCCCTCCAAATACATGGCAGTGTCTCCTCTGCCCTCCTAATAGATGGCAGTGTCTCCTCTGCTCTCCTAATAGATGGTAATGTCACCTCTGCCTTCCTAATACCTGGTAGTGTTACCTATGCCCCCCAAATACATGTCAGAGTCTCCTCTGCTCTCCTAATACATGGCTGTGTTTCCTCTGCTCTCCTAATACATGGCAGTGTCTCCTCTGCTCTCCTAATACATGGCAGTGTCTCCTCTGTTCTCCTAATACATGGCAGTGTCTTCTCTGCTCTCCTAATACATGGCAGTGTCTTCTCTGCCCTCCTAATACATGGCTGTGTCTCCTCTGTTCTCCTAATACACGGCAGTGTCTCCTCTGCTCTCCTAATACATGGTGGTGTCTCATCTGCTCTCCTAAAACATGGCAGTGTCACCTCTGCCTTCCTAATACATGGCAGTGTCTCCTCTGCCCTCCTAATACATGGCAGTGTCTCGTCTCCTCTCCTAATACATGGCAGTGTCTCCACTGCTCTCCTAATACATGGCAGTGTCTCCTCTGTCCTCCTAATAAATGACAGTGTCTCCTCTGCTCTCCTAATACATGGCAGTGTCTCCTCTGCTCTCCTAATACATGGCAGTGTCTCCTCTGTTCTCCTAATACATGGCAGTGTCTTCTCTGCTCTCCTAATACATGGCAGTGTCTTCTCTGCCCTCCTAATACATGGCTGTGTCTCCTCTGTTCTCCTAATACACGGCAGTGTCTCCTCTGCTCTCCTAATACATGGCAGTGTCTCCTCTGTTCACCTAATACATGGCAGTGTCTCCTCTGCTTTCCTAATACATGGCAGTGTCTCCTCTGTTCTCCTAATACATGGCAGTGTCTCCTCTGCCCTCCTAATACATGGCAGTGTCTCCTCTGCTCTCCTAATTAATGGCAGTGTCTCCTCTGCCCTCCTAATACATGGCAGTGTCTCCTCTGTTCTCCTAATACAAGGCGGTGTCTCCTCTGCCCTCCTAATACATGGCTGTGTCTCCTCTGTTCTCCTAATACATGGCAGTGTCTCCTCTGCTCTTCCTAATTAATGGCAGTGTCTCCTCTGCTCTCCGAATACATGGCAGTGTCTCCTCTGCCCTCCTAATACATGGCAGTGTCTCCTCTGCTCTCCTAATACATGGCAGTGTCTCCTCTGCCCTCCTAATACATGGCAGTGTCTCCTCTGCTCTCCTAATACATGGCAGTGCCACCTCTGCCCTCCTAATACATGGCAGTGTCTCCTCTGCTCTCCTAATACATGGCAGTGTCTCCTCTGCTCTCCTAATACATGGCAGTGTCTCCTCTGCCCTCCTAATACATGGCAGTATCTCCTCTGCCCTCCTAATACATGGCAGTGTCTCCTCTGCTCTCCTAATACATGGCAGTGTCTCCTCTGCCCTCCTAATACATGGCAGTGTCTCCTCTGCCCTCCTAATACATGGCAGTGTCTCCTCTGCTCTCCTAATACATGGCAGTGTCTCCTCTGCCCTCCTAATACATGGCAGTATCTCATCTGCTCTCCGAATACATGGCAGTGTCTCCTCTGCTCTCCTAATACATGGCAGTGTCTCCTCTGCCCTCCTAATACATGGCAGTGTCTCCTCTGCTCTCCTAATACATGGCAGTGTCTCCTCTGCCCTCCTAATACATGGCAGTATCTCATCTGCCCTCCGAATACATGGCAGTGTGTCCTCTGCTCTCATAATACATGGCAGTGTCTCCTCTGCCCTCCTAATACATGGCAGTGTCTCCTCTGCCCTCTTAATACATGGCAGTGTGTCCTCTGCCCTCTCAATACATGGCAGTGTCTCATCTATAACCCTAATACGCTAACACTGGCACTGCAGACTGTGACCCTGATTATAGCAGAGCCGGATGTCTATGTGAGCAGTACCTGAGGGTTAATTCAGAGAGGCATGGTGTGTGGGAGGAGAGAGCTGTGTGAGGAGGAACACTGGATCTGCTCAACTTGTCACAAGTGACAGGAAGAGAAGAAGTGTAATGTTCGCCTGAGTGCCAGGCTGTAAGAATAATAGAAGACGGCTGCAATGTGTGAGGCACAGGGCACAGGTGCTGGCACAGCCGCAGTCTGGGAGGTGTGCTGGGGTGGAGACCAGTGATCAGCCCCATTCCAGTATGGGATACAGGCGGAGTGCTGGGACAGCAGAGCATACAGACCACACCAGCATCTTCACCATGGGCACTATTGGCAAGAAGAAGGGCATCCAGTAAGTGACCAATGTGTGCCTTCTGTGTAATATGTCACTGTACAAATAATATACATGTAGTGATGCCCTAGTTATAAAGCATGTAACATCTGTACATATAATATACATATAGTTATGCCCTAGTTATAAAGCATGTAACATCTGTACATATAATATACATGTAGCCATGCCCTTACTGTAAAGCATGTAACATCTGTACATATAATATACATGTAGCGATGCCCTTACTGTAAAGCATGCAACATCTGTACATATAATATATGTGTAGCGATGCCCTTACTGTAAAGCATGCAACATCTGTACATATAATATACATGTAGCGATGCACTTACTGTAAAGCATGTAACATCTATACATATAATATACATGTAGCGATGCCCTTACTGTAAAGCATGTAACATCTGTACATATAATATACATGTAGCGATGCCCTTACTGTAAAGCATGCAACATCTGTACATATAATATACGTGTAGCGATGCCCTTACTGTAAAGCATGCAACATCTGTACATATAATATACATGTAGCGATGCCCTTACTGTAAAGCATGTAACATCTATACATATAATATACATGTAGCGATGCCCTTACTGTAAAGCATGTAACATCTGTACATATAATATACATGTAGCGATGCCCTTACTGTAAAGCATGTAACATCTGTACATATAATATACATGTAGCGATGCCCTTACTGTAAAGCATGTAACATCTGTACATATAATATACATGTAGCGATGCCCTTACTGTAAAGCATGCAACATCTGTACATATAATATATGTGTAGCGATGCCTTACTGTAAAGCATGCAACATCTGTACATATAATATACATGTAGCGATGCCCTCACTGTAATGCATGTAACATCTGTACATATAATATACGTGTAGCGATGCCCTTACTGTAAAGCATGCAACATCTGTACATATAATATACATGTAGCGATACCCTTACTGTAAAGCATGTAACATCTGTACATATAATATACATGTAGCGATGCCCTTACTGTAAAGCATGCAACATCTGTACATATAATATATGTGTAGCGATGCCCTTACTGTAAAGCATGCAACATCTGTACATATAATATACATGTAGCGATGCACTTACTGTAAAGCATGTAACATCTATACATATAATATACATGTAGCGATGCCCTTACTGTAAAGCATGTAACATCTGTACATATAATATACGTGTAGCGATGCCCTTACTGTAAAGCATGCAACATCTGTACATATAATATACGTGTAGCGATGCCCTTACTGTAAAGCATGCAACATCTGTACATATAATATACATGTAGCGATGCCCTTACTGTAAAGCATGTAACATCTATACATATAATATACATGTAGCGATGCCCTTACTGTAAAGCATGTAACATCTGTACATATAATATACATGTAGCGATGCCCTTACTGTAAAGCATGTAACATCTGTACATATAATATACATGTAGCGATGCCCTTACTGTAAAGCATGTAACATCTGTACATATAATATACATGTAGCGATGCCCTTACTGTAAAGCATGCAACATCTGTACATATAATATATGTGTAGCGATGCCTTACTGTAAAGCATGCAACATCTGTACATATAATATACATGTAGCGATGCCCTCACTGTAATGCATGTAACATCTGTACATATAATATACGTGTAGCGATGCCCTTACTGTAAAGCATGCAACATCTGTACATATAATATACGTGTAGCGATGCCCTTACTGTAAAGCATGTAACATCTGTACGTATAATATACATATAGTTATGCCCTTACTGTAAAGCATGGTTCATCCTTACATATAATATACATTTAGTGATGCCCTAGTTATAAAGCATGTAACATCTGTACATATAATATACATATAGTTATGCCCTTACTGTAAAGCATGTAACATCTGTACATATAATATACATGTAGCGATGCCCTCACTGTAAAGCATGCAATATCTGTACATATAATATACGTGTAGGGATGCCCTTACTGTAAAGCATGTAACATCTGTACATATAATATACATATAGTTATGCCCTTACTGTAAAGCATGGCTCATCCTTATATATAATATACATATAGTGATATCCTTACTGTAAAACATGTAGCATCTGTACACATAATAAACATGTAGCGGTGCCCTTACTGTAAAGCATGTAACATCTGTACATATACGTGTAGCAATTCCTTTACTGTAAAGCATGTAATATTTGTACATATAATATACATGTAGCGATGATGATACTAAATAGTTACATAGAAATGTTTTGTAACATATTTATGAATATGTTGTTTTTGTATTGAATATTTGTATTTCTTCTTTTCATATAAAACCCAGTAGAAATGATTGAGCAATGATAGACATGTAGTATACACAGATGTGTGTTATGAGACCTCTGTTACTGTGCATATAGTATGCATATAGCAGTGCCCGAGCTGTGAAGTATGTAACCTTTACATATACATGTGATTTCCCAGCTTAGTATTATGAGTCCTTTTTATTAGTGTACATATATTATGCATGTGATATCACTTTTGTATTATGAGACCTTTATAATACATATATATGTAAATGTACAAATATTAGATAAGTAGTGCTGCTTTTGCTGTGCGTAGTAAGACCTTTATATTACACATACACATATGTTAGCATACATATATATATTTCTTGTGGTGCACCTGTAGTGTATACATTGCATACACAGTTATCGGACTGCTGTGTTCCACATATACTATACATGATGTGCTGGATATTGTGAGACTTTTATTTTACACAAATATGTAAATGTACATATATTATTCAGGCAGTATGGCTGCTGAATACATGGGTGCGTCTGATCTTCTGTTTATTGTCCACCCATATATTATCCACATACATATTCATGTGTGTGCTTTGTATATTATGGGCTCTATGTATATATATATATATATATATATATATATATATATATAATGGCGCTAATACATTACTAATATCTGGATGTAGTACGTGAGCAGCAGGCCATGCTGTGACTCATGAGCTAAAACTCTGCAACAAAAACTCAACTTTACACTTTCAGATTTAGAACCAGTCACAATGGCTCAAAATACAGAGCTGCACACAGCCAGATCCCAGGTGAGAATACAGTAAAGCCGGCCGTACACTTTAGATGGCTGTCAGCCAAGCAATCCTTCATGTATTCGGCTTCCATCTTGGCCAACTCTCCCACGCACAGGCGCACACACTCTGCCGAGAGCTGCTGTGTTGTCTATGAGGAAGCCTTCGATTGATGTGTCGGCCGGCGGCTTATCTCCAGGAGAACAATGCCATCAGCTGTCTGAAATCCAACATATGCAAATGACATCACTCCCGACTTGCACCCCCAATAGATATTAGACCACCAGCTAAACCTGTCAATATGGACAGGTTCGGCCAGCATTGGTCTAATGTCTATGGGTCTTTAAACATGCAATTACACATATAGATATCTGTTCAATTTCGATCCAATTAGACCAAAATTGCTGAGTGTAAAAGCCCATTTGATCTCATTGAAATTTTTGAAATTGATCTGACCTGCTAAAATATTGGCCTGCTAAACAGAATTGTCAGGATTCACTAAGGATGGCAATACGCATTAGATGGCTGTCGACTAAGGGCTGCTTTAACAAATCGTTCAGCTGACAGTCATCTCAACTGTTTCGCCAAAACAGAGAAGCACTCGTTCAGCAGTTTCGGCAGTCCGAAATCAGACATGCCTGATTGACATCACTCCCGGCCGAGAGGCAGCCGGAGCCCCCATATACAGTTGAACATCAATATCAGTGGGTTAGGCCAACATTTGGTCTAATGTGTATAGGGGCCTTAAAGGGAACCTGTCAGCAGGACTGTGCACAGTAACCTACAGAGAGTGTCAGGTCGGTGCCGTTATACTGATTAAAATGATACCTTGGTTGATGAAATCCATCTTGTGGTTGTTGTTTAATCTTTGTAATTTTCAATAAATGAGATTCTCGTGCTCCGGGGCGGCCTGTGGGTGGGGCTTTATACACATTTTCATCTGTATGGCTTCTGACAGGTGACTGATCCCTCAGTGACCTGCCCCCTATTTTGCATACTGCATATAATATGTTTTGAAATAAAAAAAATTCACATTCAGCAGTTAGGTGGCAGTGCCTGCGCTGTAGCATGATCGCATCTATAATGTCCATTTAAATATTTTACTTAAATATTATTTACATTTTCTGACTGTAGGATCCACATCTTTCCATAATGCATCTCAGCAATATCTGGAGTTGTGTGCAGGCTCTTGTATGATACAGTTAATGTTTTGGACCACAGATACTGTAAAATAATAATGTGAATTGGTGCCATCTAGAGCCAGGCTATAAATGTTTAAGCCAGGGCACAACACAACAATGCTGGGTACAGTATCAGAGCCATCTCCGTTCACAATGGAGGGCAGGTGGTGACCTTTAGATTAGGTCCTGTCTATTTGGGGCTGCTTTCCATGATAAGGATTTAGTCTCCATTGCCTTTCCTGGCAGAATTCTCCATGGAATTGTGTTAGCAGTGATATGATTGCATTGTCTCCTCTGGCTCGGCCTTACATCCCCAGAGCCACTATATATAAAGTAAAACAATCTACTACAGATAGAGCCGCTATATAGAAAGTAAAACAATCTACTATAGATACAACAGAGAAAGAGAGAAAACAAGAAAGAAATACATTAATTCTATTAAATGCTGATTATTATTATATTTAGTTTTAGAATTGTATCAGTTTCATTCTGTAGTCCCAGGGCTTGTGTCTGTAATACTGGTGCACAAATCACTCATACTGCTCTAGACTAGTGAATGTTATATACTGGCAACAGCCGTTTCGCACCGAGCAGTTGCTTCTTCTTAGTGCCCAGGTTCGGGACTAAGAAGAGTCTGCTAGGTGCGAAACGGCTGTTGTCATTATATACCATTCACTAGCATGTTGTTTTTTTATCCACTTGGAAATAAAGTCTTCTGAATTTTGTACACGGGTGAGTGCCATAATTTCTTTTCTTCTACAAAATTATTTATTAGTTCCACTATCTGCCATTAATTGATCAGGACGAATTGAGGAAATTATGGGCTTATTTTATAGCAAACTACTCTACCCAGATGATTGACTGTCTAGTACATATTACTTAGTATGTACTCGGTAAGAGGAACCTCACATCAGGCATTCATGGTCCGTGTATAGACCATGATATCTGGACCATCCGCAGATCTCCTGATGCACACATGAGACTGTTGCATGGCATCAGTAGAAAATGCCTAATAGTAGAATTTAATCAATCTTCTATACAATAAGATTGCGATGCCACAATCATTTTTTGTCACACAGTTTTTGAAGGCAAATAGATGTATAGATCAAACACGTAAGACATCGGTAAAGAAGATACTGAATTCACCCTGATTGGCATGATATACTCCAGTCTTGATAAAATGTCAGTTATTGTAAGATTTTCCAAAATCATTAAAGGGAATATGTCAGCATGTTTTTCTATGTAATCTGAAAGCAGCATGTGGTAGGGATAGAGGCATGATTTCAGCGATGTATCACTTTTGGTCTGTGCTATAGTTTCAAAACAATGAGTGTTTTATTAGCAGGAGATTACCACTGCCCAGACTGGTGTCTGGTCCAATAATCCTCTGATTAGCAGCTCACTGTCAACAGACAATGTACACAGAAAGCTGTGGTGTGGGTGGGGGCAGCTTTCTGAGCTCAGCTACATGTTACATCTAAAAACCCTGATTGCATCACAACTGCTGTACCGAGTAAACTAAGTGATACATCACCGGGATCAGGGTCTCTTTCCCTACATTATGCAGCTGTCAGACAAGGAAGTGAAAACGTGGTTGCAGATTCCTTTAAGGCTTAGGTTCACATGACATTTGTAGCCATGCATTCAAGGGGTATGCATCCAACAGTGGCAATACTCCGTATGAATACAGAAGCATTTGTTCACCCTAGGGACCTGCTGTAAATTAATTCATACTGTGCGGAATACATTTCTTTGCATTGTCCGTTTGTGAAGGATAGCGCAGTTATACCAAAGTTATGACAGCGGATACTGATTAGGTGGAGGCAAAAGAAAGACACTTGGTCTCCGTCTGGTGAACTTTCTCCTATTGGCTTGCTACCATTTACATTGGTCAAAGTTCATGAAGCATACTGTTGGCAAGTTGTGTAAGGTGCCTGGGCGTGGAAGTCGTGGGCGAGGTGCTGCTTCTACAAAAGGCAAAAAGGACAATTTCAGCTCACCCTTAATTGGTTCATGATGAACTTGAAGAGAAGCGCGGGTTGTGTCTCTGCCAGATGCCGAAGTGCACACTTGTAGAGGAAGGAAGGATCCAGCTTCAACCGATAAAAACAAACAAATCTTTATTTGTTAATCATGTAAAAGAATTGCTACTGTGACATATATAGTCGGAATCATCCGAAGAGAGGGAGGAGAAAAAAGACTGGATGCGTTTCGAACACGACGTATGTTCTTAAACTTAAAGAACTTAAGAACACACGTGGTGTTCAAAACGTGTCCAGTCTTTTTTCACCACCCTCTCTTCGGATGATTCAGACTATATATGTCATAGCAACAATTCTTTTACATGATTAACAAATAAAGATTTTTTTTATTTTATCAGTTGAAGCTGGATCTTTCCTTCCTCTACAGAGGTGCTGCTTCTACTCGCTCCGACACCCTACAGACAGAATGTGTCGCAGTGTGCTGCTCCTGGTTTTAATCTTCTAGAGCCTTTGCAGCAAACAATCCATGGGACACTGAATTTGGTAAAACAATCAAATTTCTACCTGGCAGCCTTCAGTCATTACAATCAGGCATGTAGGATAGGACCTAACGGGTTACAGTCTTTCTCAAATGTCTCAGACTTAACTTCAGCCCTAGTTCTCAGTCTGGGTAGAACATCCCTCTTGCTAACTTTTCTAGCATTAGGAATTCTTCTCCACCACTAGCAGAGCACCCGAATTCCTTCACCTCCCATCTCTGAAAGTTTGAGTCCATCTTTTCCTGCAGCTATGCAGGCGTAGTGTGCCCAAGGGACCTGATGTCTATCTCGAGGTTCCCAGGCCGACAGATGGACTCACATGGAAGGGTTCTTTGTCAATCCATTGCCCCGAGTAACCAGCTCACGCTGTCTCTAGCAACCTATCTACCGTGACCGATCCTGTCACCTGATCACCTCTCCTCCAACTGAACTTGACATTTCCTGAACTTGGTACTAACTTCCATCTCTCCCTCCCTAATCTTGGTCGGCCATTACAGTTACCCTGCAGCCCCAGGGGATTTTGCTCTCAGATAAAATACATAAATTTAAAATTCATTTAACCACCTGGGGTGTCAGGGAATAGAACATCACCTCCACCACTCCTACAGATGCAGTGTGCACATGACCTAATAAATGCAACGTTTCGGGCTGCCAAATGCAAGAACCTGAAATCTTCTCCATCTACTACTTTGCAATTTTTTAAATACTGAAATACTCATTCTGTACCAAGCCACAGAATCCTTTCATTCCCATGTTGACTAGGTTATATGGCGGCTGTAGGTCGCAGTGACATGATGCCCATGATGTTGTAACATCACGTGACCTTGTCATCCAGTGGCCGCAGGTCCCAATGCTATTTCATCAGAAGTGACATAACATCCTGCAGACACCGGACGACCAAAGGAATACATTGAAATAGGTGACTTTGCCTATTGGTATGGGAAGATACTAACATTTTATAAGTCTATTAGATATTTTATGCTACAATTGATGGTTTATATAAGCCGATTTTGTAACAAGAGTGTGATATCACGAGCATCTCAAATGCTTTTGATAGACAAAATATCTTTTCTTTCGACTTGATTTTGCAGAAAAACTAGGACCCGGCCTGATTGTTTGGGGGTCACATTGCAGCAATTAACAAATTGCGGACAAATCACAAAAAAATCTGCAATTTATGTGCCAATATACTTTGGAAGGTAGAGAAACGGTGGCCCCAGCCCTTTCTAAGAAGACAGATTGTGATTTGGGGCTGCGTAACGAGTCTCATTAGAAACCAACTGTGATGGTGGCATCTACTCTGAAAGAGCCCCAGCTAAACACTAGTGGTAAAGAGTTAATTGTGTGGGCAGAAGCGCTCGGAGCGAACATGGATGTGTGATATACGGCAATTCTCAGACACCTTGTCTGACCAAAATTACTTGAGTAATTTGCTGTTTCGTGACCAAACTGCAATTTTTCTGTAAATCCCCCCCAACCAAATGGTGGAGATGTCGCATTCAAGTCACAGTCTTGTACAACTTGTGATCAGCGACGGAAAATCCGAAACATTTGCCACTCTGTTGGGAAGTTGGATTATTTTGTGACCTACCAGCAGTAGAAAGTGATTGTAATGTGGTCAGCAGGCTGATGCATGTTTTTTTTCACTCTTCAATTCTTGAACAGGGGAGTGATCCTCAAAATGCGGCATGACAGCGAGAGTTGTACCGTAGTATTGCGGCATGTTTTTTTTTAACATTGAAGTCTATGGAAAACGGATCCATTAAATTAGCCACCCGTTTTTCTTCCATTTGAAAAGGAACCGTTTCTTGTTTACTGGATCTGTCTCAAATGGAAGACGAAACTGATGGCTATTTTATGGATCCGTTTTCCGTAGACTTCAATGTTAAAAATAAAATGGATTCAGTTGAAATCAGTTTTTTTTTGCAGGACAAACACGTTGTGGATAACTTTTATGACAATGGCTTGCTACTGGATCCGTTCTAAGAGATGATTATTGGACATACTGTATGAACATAGCTCTACATTTTATTTAATTAAGCAAGAAAAAAAGTTTTTAAAGGGGCAGTAAAAAAATAAGTTAATAATAAAAAAACAGTGCAACATTTGTTTAAATTATCTCTGGTTTTGCAACTCAGTGCACAGCTTCGTTGACCTGAATGGGGCTGAGATGCAATGCTGCAAACATCATATGGTATGACACTGTTTTTCTAAACAAAAGTGAGGTTCTTCTAGTCCTGCAAAAACTTTTAACACCTTTTAGGTTGTCATGGAAGACATCATCATACAAAACATTGACCTGTTACTGGAAACTCTGAGATATGACAACAGGGCAATTCCCTGCCATTTCCCTGAGAATCTCTTAGCAGAATACAGTCTGCCATGTACAGCAGCATATATTCTGCAGCAACTCTTTTCCTGAAACTCCTCCTTTTACACAATTAAAGGACCCAGTCCAATGAATAGTGGTGACGGTGCTCTATAATGACATGATCTGAACAGATTTAATAGAACACGTGCAATTTTCACAATAAAAACTAGTTATTTAGTTGTCTCCAAGGTGATTATAGAAATATTTTGTTGAGAAGCTTTTCTCTAGAATAAGCAGAATTAGAACGTCACCCTGTCTCTGGCGTTTAGACTTCCTGCACATGATTCATTCTTTAGCACACCTACAAGGAAGCGATACTGTGCTGCTCGCTAGATCCTGCATGTTGAGGTGTGTTCTGTTCTTTTATGGAAATACCCTACAGTCCGCCCTGACCAAGAAGCTGCTAGACATCACCTAGCCCCACGCATTGACCTCCAACACATGGGCTCGCTGTGGTGCTCCCAGCCACCAAACTATACAAGGACCTTCAGCCTGGTCCTGCACTGTGTACAAAGCCAATGAGGGAATTGCAGTGCTAAATCAATGCTGGAGACCCTTCATTTTCAGGATTGGTGGCATCACTTTATAAAATAAGCAAAACTCTTTAATCTTTGGATCATTTTATAAATTCCCGTGTTCAATTTCTCTGCAAGCCATAGGTAAATGTTAATATATAGAGACTGAAAAATCCGTACAGACGTAATATTTCTCACATTCCTTACTGTAAAGTCGTGGAGAAAAGTTTTGAGGCTTCCACAAATGTAGTTTTTTAGAAAGTTTGCTGCTTCAGTGGTTTTAGATCTTTTAGTCGAATGTTTCTATGGTCACTGTAGTACAATTCAGCATTTCATAAGTTTTTACACTTTGCCTGATAAAGTCATCAGGTTTATGCAAAGACTCAATATTTACACTGCTAACCCTTATTTTTCAAGACTGCTGCCCTTCGAAGCGGCAGCAGGATATCAGCTTCTAGGCCAAATCCTTACTGACGGCAGCACATTCTTGTCTAATTAGTGCTTGGAGTGTACCACAATTTCTGGGTTTTTGTTTGTTCACCCGCTTTTAGAGGATTGACGACAGTTTTTCAATGGGATTCAGATCTGGGGAGTTTTTTGGCCATGGACCCTAAATTTCAATGTTTAGTTCACCAAGCCACTAGGGTATCACTTTTGCTTTGTGACATTGTCTCCATCATGCTGAAAAAAACATGTTTAGATCACTTTCTTTATTCATGGCAAAATTGTAGGCAACCCGACTACATTGGGCAGCGTCGGACTGGAGCACCTTGGGCCCACCAGAGAAAATCATTCTTGGGGCACACTATGTAGCTACATAGAATAAAATACAAGACCACCAATTGTGCGGAAAAACGCGCTAATATCGGGGTATAATATAAGGTAGTACATGTCTTAATTATGTATCAGGGGTTGGGGTAGCCCTCCTCATAAAATATAATGTAGCCCCCTCATAGATATAAAGTAGCCAACTCATAGAATATAAAGTAGCCCCCTCATAGGGTACAATGCAGCCCCCTCATAGTATGTAAAGTAGCCCCTCATGTAGTGTAATGTAGCCCCCTCACAGAATAAAATGCCGCCCTCATATAGTATAATGCAGCCCCCTCATAGAATATAATGTAGCCCCCATAGAATATAATGCAACCAGCCTCATAGAGTATAATGCAACCCCCTTCATATAGTATAATACAGCCCCTCCCCAGTATCCCCCTCAGAGTATAATGCAGCCCCTCCATAGAATATAATGTAGCTCCCCATAGAGAATACTGCTACCCCCCCCCCATAGGGTATAATGTATCTCCCCCTCCCATAGGGAATACTGCTGCCCCCTATAGGGTATAATGTAGCTCCCCCCATAGGGAATAATGCTGCCCCAGGACTCAGTGATATATATACAAACTATTCAGGATTTATTCAACCCACATGTCTGGGCAATGTTTCGGCTCTGAAATCTCATAACTTTTGCTAGTACTGGTAAAATTGCCTTTAAATTTGTATTAAAAAAAGGTGCAAAAATGCAACATGTGAACATAGCCTAAGGTCTCATTAAGATATCTATAACATCTATATAACATGGTCCTTGTGATGCACAGACTGTTCGCGGAGACTGTTCGCGGGCCTCCTTACCTGAATTTGACAACCTCAAATATTCCTATGAGGCTGTGAATTTTGGCCGAGGAGACCTGTGGCCATATATCTCATTAACCATATTACATGGACGTCTGAATGAGGCTTCAGCAGAAAAGTCTGCAGTCCCTCTATGTGACTGCAGGCTGTCGATTGTGACAGGGTGCATGTTGCACACACAATTCTTAGACTGGAAAACCTCTTTAACCACAGTTGGAGAGCCACAGGATACAGATCATTAATAAAATTGAGAGCTGAAACCATTTTTGTATTACATGTAATGGAAGAATTTTTTTTTTAAATCTTTTATTTTTTACTTGCCATAATGTCTAACAGACAATGTTACAGAAACATACAATCAAACGCAAACACAATGATTGTCAAGCGTAACAAAGTGTTATGGTGATTGCAGATAAGTTACGAGGCCTCTACAATTATTATTATTAGTATTTTATTATTATTATTATTATTATTATTATAAATTTTATAGCGCCATTTATTCAATGGTGCTTTACATGTGAACGGGTCAGATATAGACAAGCTCAATAAGCATGAGCAAAACAAGGCACACACAAGTACAGAAGGAGAGAGGACCCTGCCCGTGAGGGCTCACAGTCTACAAGGGATGGGTGAGGATACACTAGGAGCGGGTAGAGCTGGTCGTATGGGGGTTCAGCAGACTTAGGATCACTGCAGGCTGTAGGCTTGTCAGAATAGGTAGGTCTTCAGGTTCTTTTTGAAGGTTTCCGTGGTAGGCGAGAGTCTGATGTGTTGGGGTAGAGAGTTCCAGAGTATTGAGGAAGCACGAGAAAAGTCTTGTATGCGATTGTGGGAAGAAGAGATGGGAGGGCAGTAGAGAAGGAGATCTTGAGAGGATCGGAGGTTGTGTGTGGGTAAGTACCGGGAGACCATGTCACAGATGTATGGAGGAGACAGGTTGTGGATGGCTTTGTATGTCATAGTTAGGGTTTTGAACTGGAGCCTATGGGTAATAGGAAGCCAGTGAAGGGCTTGGCATAGGGGAGAGGCTGGGGATACAGGTAGATTAGTCGGGCAGCAGAGTGTAGGACGGATTGGAGTGGTGCCAGAATCCTAGAGAGGAGGCCAGAGAGTAGGAGGTTGCAGTAGTCCAGACAGGAGATGATAAGGGCGTGCACTAGCGTTTTTGTGGTTTCATGGTCAGGAATATGTGGATCCGGGAAATATTTTTGAGTTTGAGTCGGCAGGAGGAGGCAAGGGCTTGGATATGAGGCTTGAAAGAGAGGGCAGAGTCGAGGATCGCAGCGAGCATGCGGGTCTGGGGAAAGTGAGCAGCCATTGACACTGATGGATAGGTCTTGTGGAGGGGCAGCATGAGATGGGGGAAAGATGATGAATTCTGTTTTTTTTTGTCCATGTTCAGTTTTAGAAAGCGAGCAAAAAAGAAAGCTGAAATGGCAGACATTGTGGAATTTTGGTCAGAAAGGAAGTGAGGTCGGGTCCAGAGAGGTAGATCTGCGTGTCATTGGCGTAGAGATGATGCTGCAAACTGTGGGATTCTATGAGCTGTACAATGATAACTACGGGTCAGAAAGCTGCTAAATCTGACCCTACACTGTCAAAATCCAGCTAAATAATGTCTTAATATAAGTTTATAGTGGTCAGAACTCCTATTTCTGATGCAGAGTTCCAAATCTCCTGCATAGACAAAGATATAAGCCATACATAATGTGAATCTAAAAACCGTAAGGCTATGTTTTTTTAATGCAAGTTTGAAGCAGTACCAGCAAAGTCTATGAGATTTCAGAAATCTCATGCACACAGCTGGTTTTTATTTTCCTGACTGATTTGGAAAACTTCTGCGTTTTTTCAAACTGCAGCATGTCACTTCTTTCAGTGTATTTAAATTGTGCTTTTTTGGGGGCCACTAAACTTTATCAACATGCACAAGAGACAACAAAAACAGCAAAAAAAACCAAAAAAAAACAACAACACAGCAAAACCTGCTTTTTGTAAGCAGCCTAAAATTTATATTAAAAAAAAACACAACATAAATGCAAAGTGTGAACATAGCCTAACAGGGGTATTCGCTATGCAATTTGAGAGCAGCTTGATATAGGAGAAGAGAGTCTGATTCCAGGGATGTGTCACTTTCTGGGCTGCTTGGTGTAGCTTTGATAACATTTCTGTTTTCTCCACTGTAGATGTAGCAGCAATCAGAATTCTGAGCTGCGCGTACTAACCACACCACTGATTGGCAGTTTGATGATAGTGTAACCAGAAATATAGCCAATCAGTGGTGGGGGCAGGGTTACATAGATTAGCCTGACTGCTGGGCACGTGAGACCTAGTCCTGCAGTGATAATCTACTGCTGATAAAACACTGATTGTATTAAAGCTATAGCACACAATACCTAATAAGTGTCACTTCACTGGAATTAGGCTCTCTGACACTATATGATGCTGCTCTCGGATTAAATAGCAAAAACCTACTGACAGATTCTCTTTATGGCCAGATATACACTTCCGTGTTCCATGGTCCGAATACGGACCACAATCCAGACTGGCCATGAATCTCCTGACCCAACTTGACAGTTTCATATATGCCTACGACACTGTTGAGTTCAGTCCAGGAGAGCCATGGCCGGTCCGTGAATGGGGTTTAATTTCACAGTCCTAAAAGCAGCACGGTCCCTCTACAGCACCTTACAGGGGTCCCTGTCTGCAGATCCCTGAATCATTTCCATAGCTTTTTAATACTTTACTACAAGGTTGAGCTCTTGCTGAGTGGTGGAGCTTTTCCTCAGACACTCATGGCTAAGATATCTTCTTGATCCAAGATGTCCTGCCGTCACTGACATACGGGATCCCTGGAAGCCACTATGATAGAATTACAAAGTAGTAACAATGGTTTCTTTATATAAAAGCCCTGAACTCCAAACTGGTAATTGATGATTCATTGATGGTGGGAAAGTACCCAAAATCTCAGCCTTCTTTCAAACCAGGCATGCATGATGAAAACATTAACCCTGTGGAATTCTCAAGAAAATCGGTCATAATTGTCTCTTTCCAAGGAAGGAGAATTTGGCATAACGATTTGAAGGGAGGAAGGGAGCTAGAAGGGAAAGCAGGAAGGTTGTCTTCTTTACCAGGACTGACTATGTACATGTTGATAGATTTCGCTCTGACTAATGCTAGTTTTGTACCTGATTCATGTGTGGTCTCTTTCTCTCTCAGTAGACCTGCACATGGCTGTACCACTATTCCTAGACTGGCGCTGGAATTAAAGCAGATCATCCATTGCACATCACATCCCAAACTTCCTCAGGTCACACCCATACGGGTGATGATGCCTCTTGGACAGCTCATCAAGGGAGCCAGCTTGGATGAACTGATACAGATGTGCATTCAGACTTTTGGTAAGTTATTTCAGCGTTATATTTTCTTAAGCATATTCTTACAAGAGAGTAGGTATGAAATGAGGGTCGAAAGATAGAAGTCCAAGACAATGTCATTGTCTATGTATTCCTCCTCATGTAGACCTTTACCCGATGAATAGGCACCGTTCTGATGTTTTACGTAATTAGGTCCAATTTAGGAAAACATTATCATTATCATCCCGACATTTGCACACTTTTCCTTCACGTATTGTTATTTTTCAACAATAATTTATATAATTATTAAAAATAATAATTATTACTAATAATACAGAAGAACATGGTCCAATGTTGAGCTGTGGCCTTCCAGAGTCATTGTATGGTGCCAGTTTTCTGATAACTGTACTTCTGATGCGTTGACCCTGCTTTATCTATCGGTGTAGGGGGCATGGAAGGACAAAGTGACTTAAACAGCTTCAAAGGAACTAGAGGTTTTTCAGTGTGTCTTATAAACAATGTATTTAAAGGGAAGCTGTCAGCATTTTTTTTTTAATGAAAGTAGTGGTATCGGTGTAACAGACCTTATACCCCAATAACAATGATACCTTTTTTTTTTAAAAATCATATGTGCCATTCACAATAAATCTAGCATAGAAGATATATGCAAATCAGGGTGGAAGTGCACTGGGGGCGTATAATTGTGCTTAAAATAAGCAAATCCAAGTGCAATCACACACCCCAAATGCACTTCCACCCTGATTTTCGCATGCTAGGTTTCTCATGGCTGGCATATTATTTCTCTCTCTAAAAAAACAATTATATTTATTATCTAATACAGCTAAACCACTACTTCCATATGTAAAAAAAAAGTGGACTAGTTAAATTTAAGATAGCCCACCCCTTCCCTACAAAACTTAATTTTGAGAGATTGGATGTTGTTTTAAAAAAAATGGCACAATACAAAAAGTGTTCCTATTTCCAAATTGTGGACCCAAGCAAGCGTCCAAATACAGGGTCTACTACCCACGTCTTATATGATGGCTCCCGATGAAGTGTTATCTAGGTGAAACGTTGTCTATCTCTAAACGGACTGCGAAATGCTTCACTATTAAATGCAGTTTATGCTTGGATCTGGGTTATCAAGTAATAAAAATCCTGCTCTGATGAAGCAGATCCAATATCAAAACCACAACTGGTTAACATGCAATGTGTCCTAGTGGGAAATGGAAACATTTCTGAGCCCCCAATGATCAAGACTAGATGGTAGCTAAACGAAAATAACCCGTATCTTGTAGAGGAAACATTGGTCTGGGCAGTGACAAGGTGACTGGGCGTATGAGGTGTCACTGCGACTGGTGCTGGAGCTATAGATAAGTGATGTCGCTGCTTCCTGAGATTAGCAATGAGACAGTGCAGGTCCGGAGGTAGAGGAGCGGAGATTAGGCCTGGTCTGTATCCTCTGCAGAAAGTTTGATGGGATCCATTTTTGTGACCTTTCTTTTGTGTTAGAGTCACATAGAAAAGCATATAGAGGGGAACTGCATAACTGTAAATTCCATAAAGGTATGGGCACACAAAAGAAAAATGTGCTACAAATCCTGATATGTTGGCAGGAAAAAAAACTTAATAAAATATGAGCGTTTTTGTCTAATTTTTGTTGCGTTTTTTACATGCGTTTTTGTTGTGGATTTTTCCACACGTATTAGGGCTCATGCTCATTTGTGAGCAAAAAACGTTCCGTAATCTACACTGAACAAACGGACGAGTGTCATGCGAGTACAATGCGATTTTTCTCACATAACATCTTAATGACATCTGTATAACATCCGTATGCAATGTGTTTTTTTTTTCTTTGCAACTATTTTTACACAGTCATTTACAGGACCATTTACAGTGCTCTATGCCAGAGAATGGTAAGGTATCTGTAAAAAACGGACGGCATACGGATGGTCCGTATGCTGTGCAATTTTTTTTTCACATCCATTGACTTGCATTGGCGAGTCTCGTCCGAGATACGCAGCAAATCGCAGCATGCTGCAATTTTTTCTCAGTCCAATTTCAGCTGAGAAAAAAATTGCAGATGAGATGTCACCCATTGAATAACATTGGTCCCAGTGCAATCCGATTTTTTATCGGATTGCACTCATCCGTTGTTCTCGCAAATGACTATGAGCCCTTAGGCCGGCGTCACACTCAGCGTAAGACAATACAGTCCGTTTTTTTCGGCCGTAATACGGCCGTAATACGGAGAAATGTTCCCAAAATAGTGATCCGTAGGCAGGGTGTGTCAGCGTATTTTGCGCATGGCATCCTCCGTATGTAATCCGTATGGCATCCGTACTGCGAGATTTTCTCGCAGGCTTGCAAAACCGACATCTAATGGATTTATGTGCTCAAATGTTCGGGAAAACATATATACAGTATATATATATACGTATATATATATATATATATATATATATATATATATATATATATATATATATATACACTCACTGGCCACTTTATTAGGTACACCTGTCCAACTTCTTGTTAACACTTAATTTCTAATCAGCCAATCACATGGCGGCAACTCAGTGCATTTAGGCATGTAGACATGGTCAAGACAATCTCCTGCAGTTCAAACCGAGCATCAGTATGGGGAAGAAAGGTGATTTGAGTGCCTTTGAACGTGGCATGGTTGTTGGTGCCAGAAGGGCTGGTCTGAGTATTTCAGAAACTGCTGATCTACTGGGATTTTCACGCACAACCATCTCTAGGGTTTACAGAGAATGGTCCGAAAAAGAAAAAAAATCCAGTGAGCGGCAGTTCTGTGGGCGGAAATGCCTTGTTGATGCCAGAGGTCAGAGGAGAATGGGCAGACTGGTTCGAGCTGATAGAAAGGCAACAGTGACTCAAATCGCCACCCGTTACAACCAAGGTAGGCCTAAGAGCATCTCTGAACGCACAGTGCGTCGAACTTTGAGGCAGATGGGCTACAGCAGCAGAAGACCACACCGGGTACCACTCCTTTCAGCTAAGAACAGGAAACTGAGGCTACAATTTGTACAAGCTCATCGAAATTGGACAGTAGAAGATTGGAAAAACGTTGCTTGGTCTGATGAGTCTCGATTTCTGCTGCGACATTCGGATGGTAGGGTCAGAATTTGGCGTAAACAACATGAAAGCATGGATCCATCCTGCCTTGTATGGAGCATCTTTGGGATGTGCAGCCGACAAATCTGCGGCAACTGTGTGATGCCATCATGTCAATATGGACCAAAATCTCTGAGGAATGCTTCCAGCACCTTGTTGAATCTATGCCACGAAGAATTGAGGCAGTTCTGAAGGCAAAAGGGGGTCCAACCCGTTACTAGCATGGTGTACCTAATAAAGTGGCCGGTGAGTGTATATATATATATATATATACGTATATATATATACTGTCAATTATGACACCTATCCATTATTAATCCATTTGTCTGAAAGGGGTAAAAAAACACACACACACATTATTAAAAAGTATTTTAATGAAATAAACACACAGGTTGTTTTAGTATTTTCGTGCTTGTAAGCCCCGGCGAATGAAGGAAATGTAGATCAATGACCTATAGTTACCTTCAGTCGCGGTGAGGCGCCTCTGCTGGATGTCCTCATGAAATGCAGCCTGGGAACTTTTTCCCACGCTCATATGAGGACAACCTGCAGGGGGCGCCTCACCGCGACTGAAGGTAACTATAGATCATTGACCTACATTTCCTTCATTCGCCGGGGCTTACAAGCACGAGCACAGCTGCATTAGCAGGGCTCCTGCTTGTAAATTTTTTTAACCCCTTCAGATGGATTACCTCGTGGGACGTGACGGTTCATCAGAGGGTATTGTAAGAGTCATGTCGGTCTGGTAGTCGGGGGCAGATATATCTCGCCCAGGTACTTGTCCTATGTGAATTAGGCCGCTCAGTATCTTCAGGATAACGAGGGGTTAATAAGTGCAGGAATAAAGGCTGACCAGCTGGAGGTTTCAGGTGTCAGCCTGGGGCACACAGAATGCCTGTCTGTGTGAGACAAACGTGAGTGGGAGCTGTGCTCATGCACTGTGTAATGTTAGCTGAGAGGGAGAAGCCCCCCCCCGTTGTTAGATAGCAACGTATTTGTATAGTTAGCGCCGGACAGGCAAGGATTTATTTTTATGTTTTGTTTTCTGTATTTGCTTTCACTTTAATAAACCTGACTTGAGGTCAGTTTACTTGGAAACCTGCTGTCGCCTCAGAGTTTAATGCACAAACCACGTGACCTTTGACCCCAGCAAAGGCGATCCCGGAGTGTTTTGTTACATTGTGGTGGAGAATGCGGGCACTCCGTGGCACAGGCGACAGTATGGAAGACGTGGTGAAAGCCCTAGTACAGTCCGCTGCCGTACAGCAGGAAGCTAACCGCTTGATGGCCGCACAGCTGAAGGAGTTGGTGGACGTGACGACTGCAGACCGCCAGCTTCTCCAACAGGTGGCGCAGCGCTTGGTGAGCATGCCTGAGGCTAACCCAGAAGCAGAGTCCAGGAGAATCCATGTGAGTCGGTACTGGCAAAAGCTGACCGCAGAAGATGACGTCGAGGCGTACCTGACAACGTTTGAGCGGACAGTGTTGAGAGAGAAGTGGCCGAAGGAACGATGGGCCGATCTAATTGCTCCGTTTCTCTCCGGTGAGGCCCAAAAAGCTTACCATGACTTGGACCCGGAAGTCGCTCAGGACTTTGAGAGGCTGAAAGCTGAGGTCCTGGCCCGGCTGGGTGTGACGACGGCTGTCCGTGCACAGAGGGTACATCAGTGGACCTATCAGCCAGATAAACCGCCGCGATCGCAGATGTTCGACCTGATCTACTTGATAAAGAAATGGCTGCAACCCGAGGTACTGACAACTCCGGAGATAATCCAGCGGATCGTTCTGGACAAGTACCTGAGAGTACTACCACCGGCGCTGAAAAAGTGGGTGAGCCAAGGAAATCCCGCGACAGCGGATCAATTGGTGGACTTGGTGGAGCGTTATTCCGTGGCGGAAGGACTTCCTGATGATACCGCTACTACCCGAACTGTACCTCCTCCTCGTGGAACCGGTAAGACTGTTCCAGGGACTGCGGGGGAAGGAAAATTGCCAAAAACTGTGGGGGAGGAACACGGGACTGCTCGCACCCCGAGATCAAGGGTGTCGGACTCTGGTTTCAATAGGGGGCCTGTTAGGTGTTTCCGTTGTCATGAGAAGGGCCATGTTTCTGCGAACTGTCCTGTTACCACTGAACCCATGCAGTGCGACGTTACGGACTCTAAAAAACGCATGTCTTTGGTTACACAGCTAGTAAGTGTGAATGCGGGTCAAAATGATACAGCGAAACACCTGCGTGAATTGTCTGTAGATGGGAAAAATGTTGTGGCATTGCTAGACTCTGGAAGTGTGGTGACTCTGGTGAAAGCCAGTCTGGTGGCACTTCCATCTGGTCCGTCTGATAAATTTTCTGTAACGTGTGTGCATGGTGACACCTGCTCATATCCTACAGCGGTCATATGTATCTCAACTCCCTATGGGTCTGTGCAACACAAAGTGGGACTTGTTCCCGCATTGTTACATGATATAATCCTGGGCAGGGATTTTCCTCATTTCTGGCAGTTGTGGGAGAATCAGTTGCTCCTTCACGGTAGCTGTAACCGTGAATCTTCCCCCATGCCATCTGGAGGTCCCGAGTTCCTAGACGAGACCCCACAGGAAGGTGTTGCTGGGGAGGTTATTGAATCTAACCTTCAGTTCCCCTTCTCAGTTATGGCAGGGGAAACTGAGGAAACTGAGGAAACTCAGCGAGAGGCGGAGGCAGGCAGCCATCCAGCACCCTGCCTACCCGATTTGGGAGTTCAGTTGGATGACTTCCACAGCGAACAAATGAAAGATCCTACCCTGACTCAGGCTAGGAAAAATGTAAAAGTGATAGATAGCGTACCCGTAGAACCTGACACTAGGCTAGCGTACCTGTACATGGTTCTTGAGAATTATTTACTCTACCAGGTAGAGAACAAAGGGGAAGACACTGTGCAACAGTTAGTGGTACCCAAACCTCATCGGCGGAAGGTACTGGACCTGGCCCACGGACATATAATGGGGGGACATCTGGGGGTACAAAAAACCACAGAAAGGATATTGCATTGTTTTGTGTGGCCCGGAATACACAATGATGTGCGTAACTATTGTGAGTCCTGTCCAGAGTGCTAAATCTCGGCACCTAAACCTCGGTTCTGTAGCCCTTTGGTACCCCTCCCTATTATTGGGGTCCCGTTTGAGAGAATTTGGATGGATTTGGTTGGGCCCCTTCCCCGGTCCGCACGTGGGCATCAACATATCCTCGTCATCATGGACTATGCCACTCGTTATCCCGAAGCCATCCCTTTGCGTAACACTGCTACCAAAACGATCGCCAAAGAGTTGGTACAAGTGTTTAGTCGGGTGGGAATTCCAAAACAGATACTCACCGACCAGGGGACTCCCTTTATGTCAAGGGTGATGAAGGAGCTCTGCAGGCTCTTACAAATAGACCAGTTGCGTACGTCTGTCTATCACCCTCAAACAGATGGCCTGGTTGAGCGGTTCAATAAAACCTTAAAACAGATGCTCCGGAAGGCGATAGACAAAGATGGGAAAAACTGGGATTACTTGTTACGCTATTTGCTGTTTGCCATTAGGGAAGTTCCCCAGTCTTCCACAGGATTCTCGCCTTTCGAGCTATTATATGCCCGTTGTCCCCGTGGACTGTTGGACGTCGCAAAAGAAACCTGGGAGGGTCAAGTCACTCCCTTTAAAACGGTGATAGACCATATAACGCAAATGCAGGACCGGATTGCTGCTGTCATGCCCCTTGTTAGGGAACATATGTTACAGGCCCAGGGAGCCCAGAGGCAAAGTTATGATAGAGGCGCCAAGGTCCGTACGTTTGCACCCGGGGATAGGGTGTTGGTCCTAATCCCTACGGTGGATAGTAAATTTCTGGCAAAATGGCAGGGCCCCTTTGAGGTCATGGAACGAGTTGGAGAAGTGAACTATAAAGTGCACCAGCCTGGTAAGAGAAAACCAGAGCAGATTTATCATGTGAATCTGATAAAACCCTGGAAAGACCGCGCTGCCCTAACAGCGGATCTGCCCCGTCCAGTTTGCTCACCTACCATACCGGAGGTGCAGATTGCCGAGACTCTCTCTGAACGACAAAAATCTGAGGTTAAGCAGTTTTTGTTACAGAACCAACAGTTTTTCTCGGAAAAACCTGGCCAGACTAGGCTAGTGAAACATGAGATTGTCACAGAGCCTGGTGTCACAGTTCATGTGAAGCCGTACCGGATTCCGGAAGCACGCCGTGAAGCCGTCTCCCGGGAGGTGAAGGCCATGTTGGACTTAGGAGTCATTGAAGAGTCGCACAGCGCCTGGTCCAGTCCAATCGTGTTGATACCTAATGCGGTTTCTAAATTTGATGCCTACCCTATGCCCCGGGTCGATGAGTTGATCGATCGGCTGGGTAAAGCCCGATATATTACGACCCTGGATCTAACAAAGGGGTACTGGCAGATCCCTCTGGCCGAGGCGGCCAGAGAGAAGATGGCATTTGCTACACCGGAAGGACTGTTCCAGTATATCTACATGCCGTTTGGACTTCACGGAGCCCCAGCAACGTTCCAGAGATTGATGGATCGAGTCTTGAGGCCCCACAGGCAGTACGCCTCTGCCTACCTAGACGACATCATAATTTACAGCGTGGACTGGGAAGCTCACCTCCGGAAGGTACAGGCGGTGATTGATGACCTGAGAGACGCAGGCTTAACGGCGAATCCTAAGAAATGTCACATCGGCCTTGAAGAAGCCCGATACTTGGGCTACGTGATTGGCAGAGGAGTGGTTAAACCCCAGATCGACAAAATACAGGCAATTCAGGGCTGGCCGCAACCAGTGAACAAGAAACAAGTTCAAGCTTTCCTGGGCATTGCCGGCTATTATCGCCGGTTCATACCCAACTTTGCGGCCATGGCTACCCCCTTGACGGATCTTACCAAAGGGAGGGATTCCGTCATGGTAAAATGGACCTCAGCGGCTGAAGAGGCCTTCCACAGTCTGAAACGGGCTTTGTGCTCTCAGCCCGTACTAGTGACTCCTGATTTCAGCAGCGAGTTTGTGGTGCAAACGGATGCTTCTGATACTGGTATCGGAGCTGTACTTTCCCAGGTAAGGGACGGAGTCGAACACCCGGTCCTCTACCTCAGTCGGAAACTGAATGTACATGAGCAGAGGTATGCCGTGATTGAAAAAGAGTGCCTAGCCATCAAATGGGCTCTCGACTCCCTCAAATATTACCTGGCAGGTAGGAAGTTTAGGCTGGTCACGGACCATGCCCCTCTCAAGTGGATGCATCTCCACAAGGACCGTAATAGTCGGGTAACCCGGTGGTTCCTTGCTCTGCAGGCTTACTCGTTCACGGTGGAGCACCGCCCCGGGGTGCAGATGGGGAACGCTGATGCCCTGTCCCGAGTACACTGTTTCGAGAGCATTCTTGCTCGACCTGAGTGGTCTGAGCAGGGGGGGGAGGATATGTAAGAGTCATGTCGGTCTGGTAGTCGGGGGCAGATATATCTCGCCCAGGTACTTGTCCTATGTGAATTAGGCCGCTCAGTATCTTCAGGATACCGAGGGGTTAATAAGTGCAGGAATAAAGGCTGACCAGCTGGAGGTTTCAGGTGTCAGCCTGGGGCACACAGAATGCCTGTCTGTATGAGACAAACGTGAGTGGGAGCTGTGCTCATGCACTGTGTAATGTTAGCTGGGAGGGAGAAGCCCCCCCAGTTGTTAGATAGCAACGTATTTGTATAGTTAGCGCTGGACAGGCAAGGATTTATTTTTATGTTTTGTTTTCTGTATTTGCTTTCACTTTAATAAACCTGACCTGAGGTCAGTTTACTTGGAAACCTGCTGTCGCCTCAGAGTTTAATGCACAAACCACGTGACCTTTGACCCCAGCAAAGGCGATCCCGGAGTGTTTTGTTACAGTATGTATATTGTGGGTTTATTATTTTGCCAAGCGAGGGTATTGAGATGGATTGAGAGAGCAATAAAATACTAAAACAACCTGTGTGTTTATTTCATTAAAATACTTTTTAATAATGTGCGTGTTTTTTTAACCCTTTCAGACAATTGGATTAATAATGGATAGGTGTCATAATTGACGCCTCTCCATTATTAATCTGGCTTAATGTCACCTTACAATAGCAAGGTGGCATTAACCCTTCATTACCCCATATCCCACCGCTACAGGGGAGTGGGAAGAGAGTGGCCAAGTGCCAGAATAGGCGCATCTTCCAGATGTGCCTTTTCTGGGGTGGCTGGGGGTAGATGTTTGTAGCCAGGGGGGGTCAATAACCATGGACTCTCTCCTGGCTATTAATATCTGCCCTCAGTCACTGGATTTACCACTATGGCGGAGAAAATTGCGCGGGAGCCCACGCCAATTTTTTCCGCGATTTAACCCTTTATTTTAGCAGCTACAGCGCCCAAATTTTGCACATACACACTACTAACATTAGTAGTGTGGAATATGCAAAAAAAAAGGGGATATGAGATGGTTTACTGTATGTAAACCATGTCTCATATCATGTCGGGTTTGGGAAGGAGAAATGAAAAGCCGGCAATTGAATTACCGGCTTTTCACTAACACCGCTGCGTATTTCTTGCAAGTCACACTGCTGGTCCGTGTGGAATCCGTATTTTTCTCGCCCCCATAGACTTTCATTGGCGTTTTTTGCGCAATACGCTGACAAACTCCGCATGCTGCGATTTTGTACGGCCGTAGAAAGCCATATAATACTGAACCGTAATATACAGCTGATAGGAGCAGCCCCATTGAGAATAATTGTGCCGTTTGTTTGGCTAGTTTTACGGACGTATTTTCTGTGCTCTTACGTCCGTAAAACTCGCTAGTGTGACGCCGGCCTTAGGGTGAAATCTGCATGTTGAAAGAATTGACATTTGAATTGAAATCTGCAAGGCAAAAAATAAGTAATGTGTGCATGAGACTACAGGAATCTCATTCACTTTGCTGGTGCTAGAAAATCCTTCGGTTATGTGCACACGTTGCGGATTTTGCTGCGGATACACAGCGGATTTGACGCTGTGGATCTGCAGCAGTTTTCCATGCGTTGTACAGTACCATGTAAACATATGGAAAACAAAATCCGCAGTTTACATGATTTGGAAAAAACACGTGGAAACGCAGCGTTGTTTTTTCCACAGCATGTCAATTCTTTGTGCGAATTGCGCACCTGTAGCATTTTACACCAGCTGCTCAATAGGAATCCGCAGGTGGAATCCACACAAAAACTGCGGAAAAACCGTGGTAAATCCGTGGTAATTCCGCAGTAAATCCGCAGGGTGGTTTTCCTGTGGATTTACGAACATCAGTGCGGAAAAATCAGCACACCATGTGAAAACCAAGCTCTGGCGCCGGCACTTGGGAGCGGAGCGTGCAGCTGCATGTGTTGCTATGCAGCCGCACTCTCCGCTCCGGAGTGCCGGCGCCAGAGCTTGGTTTTCACATGCGAGACACGGACGTTTATCTCACAAGTGGAAAGGAGCCCTTAGGCTTCTTTCGCACTTCCGTCGGTATGTGCCCGTCGCCAAGCGTCGGCGGGATGTACCGACGGAAGTGTGTGCAATTTTGACGTGAGCAGCGGATGCACTGTTTCAACACGTCCGCTGCTCAATGTTAAGGCCCGGGGAGGAGGGGATGGAGTTCAGGCCGCGCACGCGCGGTTGGAAATGCAGGACCCGACTTGCGAAAAAACGTTCCCTTGAATGTTTTTTCGTAACGACGGGCCGCCAATTACCGACGCATCTAGTGCACGACGTATGGAATGTGTGTCCATACGTTGCGATGCGTCGGTAATACAAGTCTATGTTAAAAAAACGCATCCTGCGGGCAACTTTGCAGGATGCGTTTTTTTCACAGAACGACGCATTGCAACGTGCACACTCCGACGGAAGTGTGAAAGAGGCCTTAATGTGTGTCAAACAGAACTCTTCATCAATCTGGCTCCAACTTTCTCTGATTGCTGTTGCCAGATCACCTTTGCAGGTTGGAGCCTTGTCATGGACCATTTTCTTCAACTTCCACCAAAGATTTTCAATTGGATTGAGATCCGGACTATTTGCAGGCCATGACATTGACCTTATGTGTCTTTTTTCAAGGAATGTTTTCACAGTTTTTGCTCTATGGCAGGATGCATTATCATCTTGAAAAATGATTTCATCATCCCCAAACATCCTTTCAATTGATGGGATAATAAAAGTGTCCAAAATATCAACATAAACTTGTGCATTTATTCAAGATGCAATGACAGCCATCTCCCCAGTGCCTTTACCTGACATGCAGCCCCATATCATCAATGACTGTGGAAATTTGCATGTTCTCTTCAGGCAGTCGTCTTTAGAAATCTCATTGGAACGGCACCAAACAAAAGTTCAATCATCATCACCTTGCACATTGCAGATTCGCGATTCATCACTGAATATGACTTTCATCCAGTCATCCACAGTCCACGATTGCTTTTCCTTAGCCCATTGTAGCCTTCTTTCTTTCTGTTTAGGTGTTAATGATGGCTTTCGTTTAGCTTTTCTGTGTGTAAATCCCATTTCCTTTAGGCGGTTTCTTACAGTTCGGTCACAGACGTTGACTCCAGTTTCCACCCATTCGTTCCTCATTTGTTTTGTTGTGCATTTCCTGTTTTGGAGACATATTGCTTTAAGTTTCCGGTCTTGACGCTTTGATGTCTTCCTTGGTCTACCAGTATGTTTGCCTTTAGCAACCTTTCCATGCTGTTTGTATTTGGTCCAGATTTTAGACACAGCTGACTGTGAACAACCTACATCTTTTGCAACATTGCGTGATGATTTACCCTCTTTTAAGAGTTTGATAATCCTCTCCTTTGTTTCAATTGACATCTCTCATGTTGGAGCCATGATTCATGTCAGTCCACTTGGTGCCACAGCTCTCCAAGGTGTGATCACTCCTTTTTAGATGCAGATTAACGAGCAGATCTAATTTGATGCAGGTGTTATTTTTGGGTATGAACATTTTACAGGGTGATTCAACAGTTTTTTCCTCAGAATTGAGTGACTCCATAATATTTCCCCTATGCTTGGTTGAAAAAAAGTAACCATTACTGACTACCATATTTTTTGTTCTTGATTTCTTTCAGTGTTTCTTAAAGCCAGAAAGTTGCCATTTGAAATTACTTTAGTCTTGTGCCATGTCTGTGATCTGCTTTTTTTCTACAAAATTAAACAACTGAATGAACATCCTCCAAGGCTGGTGATAACATAATTTTTGCCAGGGGTTGTAATAGCACGTAGGACTTATTAATATTTATGGCCTAAAATAGAACTGGTGTTGTATGGGAGTTACTAATGTAATTTACATGTGATTGTCGAGGAAGAGCAGTAGACATATTAGTACACACCCCTGGCCTCCTGTCTTCTGATGGTATTGGAGCCCAGATGCACAATTTGGTTACTTACACAGCAAAGGTCAGGAGGACACCTTCCATTAAAATGTAAGGACTGGGCTACACTGCAAATTTTTGAAGCGCTACTGATTAATTTTTACTATTATGCTGCAGCTGCAATCAACTCAATGTATTGCTTAAAATCACTCAGTGGGGCATCTGACACCATAACAGTTCCCACTCAACATGCCCACACTCGTAGACGGTAAACCTGCCCACTAGTGAAGTGATACCGAAATTAATAAATAGTCAGAAAAAATAGAAGTCCTGCTTGTAAATGTAAAGCTTGGAATTGGTGTGAAACGATTCACAAGCTCCAGTCTATTAGTCACGGCAGTAATATGTTGACGCTAGACAAGAACCACCTTCTACCTGACGGCATCCGTGGCACCTCTTTTGATTAGCAGGCCAGTGGCTAACGTGTTGACGCCCCTTGGAAAAGCAGTGGCGAGACAGTTTTTGTGGACACGGATTACGTTTTTATATAATTTTCTATACACAAACCTACATAGGAACACTCCTAGGATTGCACTAAGCACTTGGTTGCACTGCACTAGTGATGAGCGAGTATACTTGTTGCTCAGGTTTTCCCCAGCACGCTCGGGTGACCTCCGAGTATTTATGACTGCTCGGTGATTTAGTTTTCATCTAGGCAGCTGAATGATTTACAGGTACTAGACAGCTTGATTACATGTGGGGATTCCCTAGCAACCAGGCAACCCCCACATGTACTCAGGCTGGCTAATAGCTGTAAATCATTCAGCTGCGTCAACAAAAACTAAATCTCCGAGCAGTCATAAATACTCGGAGGTCACCAGAGCGTGCTCGGGAAAACCCGAGCAACGAGTACACTCGCTCATCACTACACTGCACTTTATTTTTTATCTCTATTGGCAATACCAGTTGCTCAGCTAATGGAGATGTAGTATGATTGCACTGAATACTTTTAATCTATCTGGACTATATTATATTCCATTTAGGCATGTATTATTGTTTAACTGCTTTTGTGATAGATCTGTAAAAATTGAACTACTTACATGGTTATATATAGCCAGTGTCTTACATTGTGTGATAGTTCAGGTAATCACTGCTTTTTTATATAGATTTTTTTTATATTTTTTAAATAAAACACATTTTTATGAATTTTTAGCATATGTCTCTTCTTAGACCTGTGACTAAATGTTCTCAGGCTGTGATTTAAGATATATTTAAAGTGGAAAATTAGGATTAGTGTGCTAGTGTAAATGAGGTTGTTTCTGCAGCATGTGAATGAGCACCTCAAAGCCCCATCTGAGATATCACATCTGTCACGTGGCCTCATTCATGCACAGTGAATTTTTAAGCCTGACACCAAGTTTCTGCACTGACCGCTGCTTCAAAAACTAAACTAATAGTTTCATAGTGATCTATGACGCTGTTGGTTCTGGGATATAAACTCACACTCGAGCTACAATGCAAATGCCCAAACCGCGCCAGTATAAGAGTCGTATGGATGATGTCTTACTGTGGGGTTCATTCATTTTTGCTCTAAAATTGGGCGCAAATGTTTCAGTTCCTGGAAGTTTTTATCTGAATACATTGCAAGCCTGGAAATTTTCTGGTAAAACGTCAAGGATTGATGATATATGAATGTTGAAAAGGACTGTAGGTTGTTTTTATAAGTTCAGAGCTTTCCTGGAGCCTCGGAGCACAGAGCTGCAATGTCAATGCCCCGACACCAATTACAATGTGTTTGATGTAAGAGTCTCAAGCTTGGAGCAATCAATAAGAATGACATCAAGACTCTTTGTTGTTGATTACGGTATTTCACGGAAGTTAACCATTTATCACTTAGAATCTTAACTTCAATAATGGAAAGTGTCAATAGGTGATATTTTTTTGTCAAGCCCAATTCATGGCCTTTCACATCCTGAAAGCATGGCCTAAAGTATGTGGAGGTTCACATCTGATTTTCTCGGATGAAGAGATGGGAATAAAAATCCTTAATTCTGTCAGACTGTAAAAATCTAACTGCACTCAGATGTCATCCGAGTGCAATCCAATTTTATCCATGGACCCACTGACTTGCATGGCCAGGTGTGATCCGATTATCGGTGGCAAAATGTACATGCTGCAATTTTTTTTTCTTCATTGGACAGAACTCATTCTGCATCCCTGTCTGTTCATGGAATAGTGTCAGGAGCTTCATTTACAAGATGTTCTCTATTCTGAAGATGCTTGTTTGCTACACTTTCAGGTATATCTGTGTAGTGAGCGATGACAGCAGACAGGAGCCCATGTTCATAGCGTGCCAGCTCCCACACCGTGCTCCTGTAGTGTCAGTGTGCAATCGTAGGGATGCAAATTGAGTTCAGGCAATGATCGCTCTGGGCAAGTGACCACTGTCAGGATCAGGAGGAGTGAGCCACGCCAAAGGCGCATCGAAGCCTTTCATTTGCAGATGGATGAACAATCGATTTGTCAGCAACTAATACTGTAAAATGTATATTGCTGCCATGATCTTTATAGGAGCTGACACCCCAATATTACTGTATAAGTGGTTTATTTTTGCATTTTGGCGGTGACTGACTCACTTTAAAATGTTAGAAAAGGAAGAAATCAGAAACAAGGAACTTGCAGGGTGGAGCCTCCTACAAGCGAGCAATGACGGCCATCATTATCGACAAATTGCCACAAGTAAGATTAGAAGCCAGGATGAGGTTACTGAATTTGATCTTGGGTACCTGGGATGGTAAAGTTGTTAGAATTGCCAGAGAAAGGAAACCAAATGATAGTTTCAGACATGGAGGCTGATTTTGACATTTCCAAACCCCACCTTTGCCTCTAAAGGTGCGTTCACACTATATGAGGTGTTCCCAAGAACTCTATTTGGGTAGGTTAAGGCTACGTTCACATTTGCGGTCAGCGCCGCAGCGTCGGGCGCCGCATGCGTCATGCGCCCCTATATTTAACATGGGGGCGCATGGACATGCGTTGTGCTGCGTTTTGCGCCGCATGGCCGCAAGCGTTGGACGCAAGAAACGCATCAAGTTGCATTTTTTTTGCGTCCAACTTTCGGCCAAAAACGACGCATGCGGCGCAAAACGCAGCGTTTTAGCGTGCGTTTTGCCGCGTTTTTGTTTGCGTTGTGCGCTGCGGCGCCGACGCTGCGGCGCACAACGCAAATGTGAACGTAGCCTTACACCGCCATTTTCTCTCAAAAAAGGTCCTATTATTCTGATAAGGCCGGGGTCACACTTGTGAGTGCAATGCGAGAAACTCACACAACAACCCTCTCCTTTCTGCTAGGCTTGTCCATCCGAATGCGGTCCAGTGTTTTTCACAGACCAATTGACTTGTATTGCCGATTTGGATCCGACACTCAGATTAAAATCGAACATGTCTTTAACTTTTTTTCTTAGATCATTTGGTCTGAGGAAAAATAATTGTACATGTTCACAGACCCATATAGTAAAATAGATACAAGAGGTATCTGTGAAAACCACGGACAGCACTCATCCGAGAAAATCTGTAGCGTCCACGAGCCCTTTCAATGACAATCGCGCAGTCTAAACAGGCTGACAATCACCTGATGAATATGCTCAGCAGCACATTGTCCTGTGTAATCAGCACTCGTGCTGCCGAGACCTGAGTGATCTATTACTGATCGATCTGCTTGCATCTGAGGAGCAGTCTGGCTCTGTAAACAGGATATGAAACGACTGCTGGTCAGCAACAAGTGATAACCTAAGACTACCTGGAGAGCAGATACTGGTAAAACATGGGGTTACACAGTGTGTGCCATGATAACACAAGACCCACTTAAATAAAATAAACACACAACAACTTAGTTATGGAATATAATGGCCGTGGCGTTTTATTTTGGGTTACCTTTAATAAATTAATCATTCATATAATAATAAATAATAAAACCATCAACTGAATTGAAATATGACCAAGACATCCAATCCACCTGGAAAACCGGGCGATTTTCCCACAAATTAAACGACACGACATAAAATAAATAGGGAGGGAGGGAGGCCAGGATCTTCTTTCTTTCTGACAGGAATGACTCTGACCGTTAGAAACATCTGCTATTTATAAACAAATTCCCGCATTTTTTGTCTCTGCCAATCAGAATCAAAGAAAAAAGGCGGCAAGCCATCTGACAAAAACCGGTTTGAACCTGCTCGTGCCCAGTACAGCTTACTCAGGAACTAAATTAACCCTTTCAGAAAAAACCTTATAACTTCATGAATCCATATAACATAATTTAATTTTTATATTAATCCATAGGGGTCTGTGTTCTCATGAACTAGAGCTAGAGCTAGAGCTAGAGGAGGGCTTCCATAAACCTCAGTTGCGATCTCTAGTTGCTTTTTTCACTGTCCTTGAGCGCTGCATTTTAGCGAAGACGGCTCTGTGTGGTACCTGGAGAGCGGGAATCAACTGGAGCCCCCCAGGGACTGATTCTGTGCTGGGAAATGTGGGAGGAACATGAACAAAAGAAAGTCTATTGTTTGTCACTCTGGTGGAAAATGGAGGAAAATTGCAATCACATTAGCATTAATACAACAAGTTTCCCTGAATGGAAACACAGCATGAAATCTCCAGCTAACCTGCGAGAACAGAAGAAGTGAAATGGAGAAACGGCCTCCTTAATTTAGATTTATTTTCCATGACGTGATGTTCAGAGTAAATGACAGATTATGTGCTAAAGTGGCATCCTATGTTCTTGGAGTGATCCTAGAAAACAACTTGTATAACAGCCCTGAGTACCTGTACTGGTGCGATAATATGCGCTGCGCTCGCATCCCTCATTTTAACCCCTGCACGATATACAGAAAAGAAACCATCCACGACTCGGTGTTACGGCGTGGTCATGTAGTGTGTGAGATGTGCGCACCTTCCCCCTTCTCTAGCCTCATCTTGAAAATGCATCCGAAAACCACTTCTTGTAAATTGCAATAAGTGAGGGCTAGAAAGGAAGCGCAAAGCCAACTGTGAGAGACAAAAAGAGATCAGAGACTTTCCTGTTTAGTATGTGAGCAGAGAACATAAAAGGAACTAGCAAGTGGGACCTATCTTTTAAAGGAAATCTGTCACCAGGTTTTTATTAGCATTTAAGAGCAGCATAATGTAGGGTCAGAGGCCCTGATTCCAGTGATGTATGACTTACTGAGCTGCTTGCTGTAGTTTTGATAAAATAATTGTTTTGTCTGCTGCAGTTCTCTGAATGCTGAGCTCAGTATAACCCCGCCCCCACCACTGATTGGCAGTGTTCTGTGTACAATGTGCATAGGCAGTAAGCTGCTAATCAGTGGTGTGGGTGGGGTCATACAGAGCTCATGAGTATAGAGGTTTACTAGTCCTCTAGTGATAATCTCCTGTTGATAAAAAAAAGTGACTTTATCAAAACTACAGTAAGCAGCTCAGTAAATGAAATATTGCTAGAATCAGGGTCTCTGTCTACATTATGCTACTCTAAGATTAGATGGCAAAGACCTGGTGACAGGTTCCCCTTAAGGGGCTCTTAGTCATTAGAGCAAAGTCAGCTAATTTCTGCGGGACTAGCCAATTGTATATGTTGGCCTTTTGAAGCTTCTCCAATATCATCTGAAGGAAGAAATGGCATGTTACATTTCAGTACCCAAGTCTTTTGTTCTTAGGAAAGTTAAGCTAGCACATGAGTTGTTTAGAAGTGGCTCACCTCCTTTTCCCCAATGAAAATGCATGCTCAGTTGAACAGAGTGTGCATGTGTATGGAGAATTGGAAGAATTAGCTGTCTGCTGAACAAGTTATGCCAATAACTATTAAGAGCATAGGCACATTTAAGGGCTGTCCAGCCTAGGGGTTCAAGTCTGAAATCACTTTATGTGACTGCAGACTTGTGAATCCTTACAGTATGCACACTGTCAGGATTCTCTGATGCCTGGAGCGAGCGGTTGTGTCACCTTAAATACGTGATTTGTATACTTCCGGCCACATTATCAGTAGAAGTATGTAGCCTTATTCAATACATTTATATTGAGCGAAGCCACGCACGTCTAGTCAGCATGTGACCGCATCACATCCTTGCAGTCAAACGCCTTACCACTCCTGGCACTGGAGAATCCTGGCAGTGCGAAGTGTGTATGCTGTAAGGATTCACAAGTCTGCAGTTTCAAAGATTAAGTGCGGACATGAACCCCAAGCCTGGGCAACCCCTTTAATATTGTAGCCTGATGCCTTTGTCATGGAGAACTAAGGACAGCTGTGAGCACAAAACATTCTCTTAAAATACCAAGGGACTAGAAAAGTGCCTGATACACCATAGTTGGCAGGAAGAACAGGCTGTAGGGACCTCATTTGGTTATGTATAATGTATGGGATTTTTTTTCCACATAACCCCATCATACATACTAGCCAGCCCCCCACACAAGAAGCTGACATCATTCAGTAGACCTCCATTGATATTCCCAGACTGCCTTCTAAACAGTATAAATGTGAGCATAAAATGAAGGGGTAATTCACTTTTAGACAAAACTTGCTTAATCACTTCAAGGCCCTATGTAAAATAAAAGCAATCAATACTCATCTCCTACCGCGGTGCCATTTTGTAAAAAATGTCGGTGCTGCTATTCTCGGCCGCCGCTGTAGTAGTTGTGTATACATTTTAATTTTAGACCTATAGGTTTCCATGGTAACAGACTACAAATGAAATGTGTAGTCTGATGCTGCAGCAGTACTGCGGTGTCCTCAACTTCCTGCTAATGTATACTCAGTAGATTAACAAGTAGCGTTTGAAACAAGTAATGATTTTTATATAACACAAGAACTTTGTCCTTTGAGAGCATTTATGACCTATCTTCCTTTTTACGCCATGATGACACCTGTATTTACCAGCAGCAGCATGGACGTCGTCATATTGACACCTATATTTACCAGCAGCAGCATGGACGTTATCATATTGACACCTATATTTACCAGCAGCAGCATGGACGTCATCATATTGACACCTATATTTACCAGCAGCAGCATGGACCTCGTCATATTGAACACCTATATTTACTAGCAGCAGCATGGACGTCGTTGTATCCTGTACTGCGCTGCGTGTTGTTCTGAGCAGGAAAGAGTTCCTGTTAGTTTACTAGATTGCATTCAGCGGCTGTAATCTTTATAACCCTTATCTTTTTCAGATGCTGATGGGAATGTTTGCCAGGGCAGCGAGCTGGTGCAGATCATGCTGACGATGCATGGTTTCCTAATCCCTTCCGCTGACCTGCTCAACAAGCTGAGGACACTATATCCTTTACTGCATAATGCAGACATTGTTCCGCCATGAATATTCCAATATTTTGCTTTAGGCCATGTTCAAATGCTGCATTTTTTGCTGCTATTTATGAAAAAAAAAACTGGGTAAAAGTAGCAGCAAAAACAGCATCGGTTAGGAATTGTGGGAACACTGTCTTAGACTTAAGGCCATGTTCACACGCTGCGGATTTTGCTGCGGATCCACAGCAGCTTTCCATGTGTTTACAGTACAATGTAAACCTATGTGAAACGCAATCTGCAGTGCACATTCCGCAGCATGTCACTTCTTTGCGCGGAATCCGCAGCGGTTTTACACCTGCTCCATAATAGAAAACCGCAGTGGAATCCGCACAAAAACCACAGTCTCAATCCGTGGTAATCCCGCAGGTAAAACACAGTGCCTTTTACCTGCGGTTTTCACAAATCTACTGTGGAAAAATCCGCAGACCTCAAGAATATATGTGCACATACCCTAAAAGTAACCTCAAACCACATTTTTTTCACCATTTCTGCATACCTTGTGAGCAAAAACGTAGCGGCAAATCTATTTTTGGTGCAGATTTTTGACCTCTCATTAGTATTGGTGAAATCTGCAGCAAAAAATGCTGAAATAATGGACATACTGCAGATTGAAATCAGCACCAAATCTGTAAGTCACAAATAAGCAGTGTGTGCACACAGCCTAAACTGCTGCAAAATGGTGTGGGGGAGTCCAGTCTGCACTTGGTGTTAACCCCTTCTCGCACCTTGACATGCAGTAACTGTATGACACCGTCATATGTTATACAGCTGGCATCTGCCTCTAGCAGCAGCGACCAGAGGTAGCTCCGATCACTGATGTTTAACCATTTAGATGCTGCTGTCAATCACAGGGGTACCAATGGGTAGCCATGGCAGCTGCTGCCAACAGAAGATCCACATCACTACCATCGTGGTCCTCCTATGAAACTTAGGCCGTGTTTTGTTTTTATAGGATATTGTCAGTTTCACTGTGGTAGTAGTACAAGCAGATTGAAGTCCTGGGGATGAGGGAGGCAAAAAAATTATTTAAAAACATTTTTTTTGTTGTTTTTATTCACAGGTCTCAAATCTTAATCAGTGATTTTATCAAACCTACAGTGAGCAGCTCAGTAAGTGACACATCATGGTCTCTGCTCCTGCTGGTGACAGATTCCCTTTAAACCACCTCCCTTTTTCTAATTAAAAAAACAAAGATGTGGTATTTTTAAAATAGCCATTGACATTTTTTTGGTCAGTCAGCTCCATCGACTAAAAAAGAAACAGTTACAGGTCTTTAAAAATGGAGACGCAAACCTTTTTTTTTAACAAAGTTCTGAAATATTTCCTAAACATTAAAATAATGAAAAAAAATCCTATAGAAGTTTGGTATATCGCCATAATCATACTGCCCCGAAGAATCACGAGCTTCGGTCATTTTAATGTACGATGAATGCTGTACAAAGAAAACCCCAAAACAATGCCAGATTTTTTTTTCCTTCACCCGCCTGTATTTTTTTTCGTCTTTCAGCACGTTAGTGAAAAAAAAAAGACCCTATCCTAAAGGGGTTAAAAGTTTGGAAACAGTACTGGTAAATTATGTAAGTCTGTACAGTAGCCGATATCTGCTGCAGTTTTACTGATCTGAATTTAGAAACCTCTGATGATACATACGGGTTGGGTTTAGCAGAACTCCAAGTATAATGGCTGAAAATGAGTGATAAAAGGTTGCTTGGTTACATCCGTCTGCGCAGGAGTTTTTGAGACTGATTTATCAGACGTGAATGGATTATTTTTTTTGCCTTGCTTTGTCTCAGACACCTTTGATTGTGTCAGTAATGATGTAAGTAATGAGCAGACGCATAAGGAGCGGAGCATGTGTGTTGGTATTGACAGGCGTGTGCTCATGGAGCTGCGGATAATGAGGATACTCAAGGGGGAGGCATAACCTGGCAACAGAGAGATTACGTCCAATGCTTGTTTATTGTATAACCTACATAAGCCTGGAAAATAGAAAACCTTCTGTAGCCCATACATTGGGCGACACAATACACAGAGCTGATGCCCTCTACAACTTGTCTCCATTGAATTGCAAGCATCAATTTTTTTATTTAATCTCCTGTAACCTCCTACTCTTCTCGATTTTTTTTTTTTTACCTTAACTGATATTCCCAACATATGAGACGGCTCTGGAGAAGCGGTCATTGATGTTCTGCCTCAAAATCTGCTACTTTGTCAGGTGATATGACTCTCCAAAGGTTGCGATGGAGACCACTTTTTCACGTCTCGGACAAGCAAGCTTTCCAACCACGTAGTGTTACTAACCCCCAACAATTTTTCATGCCAGGTACTGGATTACAGAACTTTGGACCATGTTTAAAATGGACTCGTGTCTAACTCAGAACATGGAAGAATTCCAGGAGATGGTGCGAGCGCAAGGAGAAGAGTCACACTGGCATCTTCTTGACACAGCTCAAATGTTAGTAGCTAGGAACGGAAGGTCTTTCTATTAATCTACTATGGTTCTAGTATGCTTGTGAACATGCCATAAAAATTTACCTAAAACGATATTAGATTTTTACACAAGTTTTAGAAAGTAGATAAAGAAAACCAGATAAAAAATAAGTCACAAATATTAGACTTTGTCATTTTTTAACATGAGGAAAATTATTCAATATTCAATACACAATTTTGAGAGTAAAAAAAAGTATGTGAACCTTTGCTTTCAGTATCTTGCGTGACAAGTTGTGCAGTAATAACTGCATCTAAACATTTCTGCTAAGGCTGGAGTCACACATAACGTATAAAAAAATCGGTCCGTTTTTTACGGATGAGAATCGCATCAATATTCCCTGAACAGTGATCCGTATGTCATCTGTGTGCAATGCGAGGATGCGATTTTCTCGCATCATCAGTGTGACATCCGTATGGCGAGATTTTGTCACCGGCTTGCAAAATAGACATGGCCCAGAAAATCATGAATAAATAATGTGGAAGCCTATTTATTGGCTCCACAAGTTCCATCCTACAAACGAAAAAAATTGCGTGGTCTCCCGAGCAATTTTCTTCCCCAGGGAGAGAAAGCCGACCGCCAGGGCAGATATTTGAAGCCTGGGAAGGGGTTAATACCCATGGATCTTCCCAGTCTATGAATATCAGCCCACAGCTGTATATTTAGCCTTTACTGGCTATTCTAATAGGGGGACCCCACATCATTTTTTTTATAATTAATAGCCAGAAAGGCTATACAGACAGCCGTGGGATGATATTCATAGCCTAGGAAGGGGCAATGGATATTGACCTCCCTAGCTAAAAATACCAGCACCCAGCTGCCCCAGAAAAGGCGCATCTATAAGATGCGCCAATTCTGGCACTTAGCCTCTCTCATCCCACTGCCCTGTAGCGGTGGCATATGGGGTAATAATGGGTTAATGTCACCTTGCTATTGGCGCCTTCTCTGGGGTGGCTGGGGACAGATGTTTTTAGCAGGGGGGGGCAATAACAATTGTCCCTTTCTAGGCTATTCATATATGCCCTCAGTCACTGGTTTTCCCTCTCTGGTGAAGAAAATTGCGCGGGAGTCCACACAATTTTTTTCTTTCAATAAATTTGTTAATTTAACACCTACATCTCCAAAATTTAACACACACAGAGTACTAACATTTTTAGTCAGGGTCATATATAAATCTATCTGATATGCAATGGTTTACTGTATGTAAACCATGTGTCATATCCTGTCGGCTTCTGCAATGATTTTACAGAAGCCGACAATTGAATTATCGGCTATTCTGCTACCTAACTGAAATATAAATATATATATATATATATGTATATGTGTATCAATTAAATATATATGTATATATATATATATACCTATCTATGTGTATACATTTATTTTATCTATTCTATTTTAACCTGTCAGTGTGACTTTACATTACAGCGCCCTAAATTGCCGGCTTTCTATAGGACACCAGTGCGTATTTCTTGCAAGTCATGGTCCGTGTGTAATCCGTTTTTTTCTCGCACCCATAGACTTGCATTGGTGTTTCTCAGCTGAGATACGCGGACAATCGCAGCATGCTGGGATTTCTCTTGCACATATAATACAGCCGAGAAAAAAACGGACGATGGGAGCTGCCCCATAGATTAACATTGGTCCGAGTGCTATGCAATTTTTTCTCACATAGCACTCGTCCGTCTTTCGCTCTAGTGTGACTCCAACCTAATTGTTGATTTGTCCTGCCATCGGCTTGGAGGAATTTTAGCCCATTCCTCCCTACAAAACAGCTTCAACTCTGTTATGTTGGTGGGCTCTCTCTCCCATTGAACTACATACTTCAGGTCATTCCACAACATTTCTACAGGATTATGGTCAGGACTTTGACTTGGCCATCCCTAAACTTGAACTTTACTCCTCTTATCCATTCTTGTGTAGAACGACTCCTGTACTTTGGGTCACAGTTTTGCTGCACAATACACATTCTGTTGCGATTCATCCCTAGGACAGATGTCCTGACATTTTCCTTTAAAATTTGCTAAAAAAGTTCAGAATTCACTGTTCCATCAGTAACGACAGCCATCCTGGCCCAGATGCAGCAAAACAGGCTCAAACCATGATACTACCACCACCATGTTTAACAGATGATCTGAGGTTTTTATGTTGTAATGATAGGTTTGTCTTTCTGCAAACATAATGTTTCTCATTTAAATCAAAATGCTCTATTATGGTCTCATCCACCCACAAAACATTGTGTGAATAGGCTTCTGACTTGTCCAGGTGACCTTTCGCAAATTGTAGGCGGGCAGCAATGACTTTCTCCTTGCAATCCGATCATACTGTACATACCATTGTTCAGTGTTCGTCTGATGGTGGACTCATGAACATTAACATTAGCTAAATACAAGAGAGGCCTTTAGATGCTTCGAGGTTACCCTGGGTTGCTTTGTGCCCTCGACGATTATTATACGAAGGAGTGATTTTTATAGATAGACCACTGCTGGGGAGGGTAATAATGGTCTTGAACTTTCACTATTTCTGCACAATCTGTCTGTGGATTGGTGAAGTCCAATCTCTTTAGTGATGTTTTGTAACCTTTTCTACCTTGATGAATATCAACAACTCTTCTTCTGAGGACCTCAGAAATCTCCTTTGTCTGTACCATGGTATACTTCCACAAACATGTGTTGTTAAGTTCAGACTTTAATAGATCTCTGTTGTTTAAATAAACAGGTCAACCACTCAAACATAATTGTTACCCTATTGATTAAAATTTTGTTGTAATCCTAAAGGTTTACATACTTTTGCCACTCACAGATGTGGTACTGGATCATTTTTCTGAATAAAAAAATGACAAAATGCATTAATTTTGGCCTATTTGTTTGTTTTAGTTTTCTTTGAGACTAATGTGAAAATTTGATGTAGTTTTAGATCAGATTGATGCAGAAATATGGAAAATTCGGAAAGGTTTACAAACTTGCAAGAACCACTCTGTCTATAGATCATTTATCTCACGGTGGCTCAGTGGATAGCAATGCCGCCTTGCAGTGCTGAAGTCCTGGATTCAAATCCCACCAAGGACAATATCTGCAAGGAGTTTGTATGTTCTCCCCGTGTTTGCGTGGGTTTCCTCCGTGTACTCTGGTTTCCTCCCACATTCCAAAAGACATACTGATAGGGAATTTAGATTGTGAGCCCCAATGGGGACAGTGATGATAATGTGTGCAAACTGTAAAGCGCTGGAGAATATGTTGGCGCTATATAAAAATAAAGAAGAAGATTATTCTCATTTTTATCTGTTTATCATTTTATAATTTCCTATCTCTATCATTCTAGCAGCTCTCGGGAATGGTCAAGAAAACTGACACAAAGGATAAAACCTAACTGTAGCAAGAAAAGGAAAGTCTCCCTTCTGTTTGACCACTTGGAGCCACAAGAACTAGCAGAACACTTGACGTATCTAGAATTCAAATCATTCCGTCGAATTTCTGTGAGTGAACTAAAATATGGCAACGATATGGGGGATTTGTCTCCGGACTATTTCAGCTGTAGAGTATCTTTTAAAGCAATGTTCTGTTAATCTGCCTGCACGTTTGACTAAGTATCCATTAGCATGACTAAGACAGGTAGCCACTAGCAAGACTACATGAGGATAGGACTTTTTGGAGGACAATTCAGTTTGGTACTATAGGAGGATATACAGGAACTACTAGGTAGGAGATAGGCTTCTTTGATCATACGTTCTTCTTCCATCACCAATACCATTCCATATAAAAGAAAAGTATATCGCACAGTTTTATATTTTATTCCACACACAAAAAATGTCATCTTGATATGTGCTGATTAGAATGGGATCAAGATGAGATTTTGTCCTTCATCTGGGGCCTGTAGATTCATCAAATGTGCTGTGAGTTATCTATATTTCATCTGCTCATGCCATGTGAAAAGAGCCTAAAGATGCCCATACACATTAGTGACGACTTTAAGGCTAAGGCTTCTTTTTTTAAACGACACCAATTGAAAAATTGTTTTAGTCACTGGTGAAAGAGTGTCATTATCTTTAAAGAAGTCATCTGTGTTTAAAAGGTTGGTCTTTGGAAAGAGCGTTCCAAGAAAGATTATATGGTGTCATTAAATGTGTTTGGCAACATCTGTGAAATTATTGTTCATCAGATAATCATTGAACCATACATCAAGTGTGTGTAGCCATGTTCCCATGAGAGATTATACAGTGGTGGGTTATAGCTTCTAAAAAGCCCCAAAAGTTAGTGGTCTTGGAGCTCAGCCATATAAGTGATCTGAGCTGCAAAACTAATCATAGTCAATGGACAAGAGTAGGGCTGATTCTTCTACTAGAATTGGAAAATTGGTTCTTGACAATATCCAAATCTGTGTAGACAATGGTGTAAGTGACTACTTTGGTCTTAACACTTTTCAATACTACTCTTCTTTAACGACAATACCTTTAGAATTTGTAGAGATGATGACTGTAGAGCTAAGTCATTAGCTCTTCTAGCTGCACGTTCCTGTATTTCAATATCTCCATAGTCTTAGATCAACCCATGACAAAACCAAGCTGAAGCATAGATTAGAACGATATACAATAATGAAATTTAGGAGACCAATCATCTTTTATGAGAAGTAACTTTTCATTACTGGGGCGCTCAATATCTGAAGGTTTTGTGAATACTTTTGTAGTTTCTAAGTCTTTGATATCCCATATGCTCCAGTCATTTTGGGTCATGTGCTAAATATGTTGGGTAGATCATTTAATGTTGGTTCTTTATAAGAATACTGATTTCTATGGTTCTTTTTTAGTTTTCTGACTATCAGAACTACATTGTGAATGGTTGCGTAAAAGATAATCCCACAATGGAACGGTCAATAGCTCTCTGCAATGGGATTTCTCAGTGGGTTCAACTCATGGTCTTGAGCCGACCAACTCCACAGTTACGAGCTGAAGTTCTCACCAAGTTTATTCATGTGGCTCAGGTAAACAGTCGTTTATGTCCACGTGTCCAGGTATATACAGCTCAGGACACCAATATCACTTACTTTCTGTGTCCTTACAGAAACTTCAGCAGTTGCAGAATTTTAACACGCTGATGGCAGTCATTGGAGGTCTTTGTCACAGCTCCATATCTAGGCTTAAGGATACTAGTTCTCATGTTTCTCATGATGTGCATAAGGTGCGTACTAAATTAAACAAGGATACGTACAGAAAATGGACTGTCCTGTCATATTCTCGTGCTAATTGAAAAGACTGGGGGGCATTACAGCGAGAATAACTGAAAGCTCTAGGGGGATGTAAAGACAAGTATGAAGCTAGTTGGCATTCCTTGGCCCTTCACGTAATATGTAAGCATTAAATAAACATATGCATTTTTTTGTAGGTCCTTAATGAAATGACAGAGCTCCTGTCCTCCTGTAGGAATTATGATAATTACCGCAGAGTATACAGTGAGTGCAGCAATTTCAAGATTCCCATTCTTGGGGTGCACCTGAAAGATCTGATTTCTCTCTATGAGGCCATGCCTGACTTTCTGGATGAGAAGCAAATCAACGTGCCAAAGTTGCATTCCATGTACAATCATATCAATGAGCTCATCCAGTTACAAAATATAGCGCCCCCTCTGGATGCTAATATGGATCTCGTACATCTCCTGACAGTAAGTAAAGTCTACCTAAACTACCATATTCCGGCTAAGCCTTCAATTTTCCCCCACTGTTGTAATCTCCTATTTTAAGCGGAAAGGGTTTGAGCTTACAAAAACATGGCTTCTCTCATGCAGAAACATGGCCATGCTTGCTTAGCCGCATTAATTTACACTGGGTAAAGCTACAGTTCCAGACCCAGTCTATGGACAAGAGTGACACTATATGTAAAACAAAGCAACTATGTTTTTGTAATCTCATAAAAAAAAACCTTTAACTCCTCTATAAAGGTCATTGCCAAAACTTTAGAGAATCACACAAGTTTTGGTTTTCACAAAGTTTGCTGCTTCAGTGTTTTCAAATATTTTGGTTGGATGTTTCTATGGTGCCTGGAGTACAATTATCAGCATTTCATGAATTTGTATTGACAAATACATCAGGTTTATGCACAGACTCAATATTTCTAGCATTAATCTTTATTTTTTAAGACTTCTTTTCTTCGTCCTGGCAGCTGGATATCAGCTTCTGAACCAAATCCTGACTGATGGCCGACCATTCTTGGATGAGATTTGGAGAGTTTCCTGGCCATGGATCCAAAACTGAGCCACTTATTTATCAACTAGATGGTGGCCCGATTCTAACACATCGGGTATTCTAGAATATGCATGTCCACGTAGTATATTGCACAGCCCACGTAGTTAATTGCCCAGCCACGTAGTATATTGCCCAGCCACGTAGTATATTGCCCAGCCACGTAGTATATTGCCCAGCCCACGTAGTATATTGCCCAGCCCACGTAGTATATTGCCCAGCCACGTAGTATATTGCCCAGCCACGTAGTATATTGCACAGCCTATGTAGTATATTGCCCAGCCACGTAGTATATTGCACAGCCACGTAGTATATTGCCCAGCCACGTAGTATATTGCCCAGCCACGTAGTATATTGCCCAGCCACGTAGTATATTGCCCAGCAATGCAGTATATTGCCCACTTACGTAGTATACAGCACAGAGCTACGTAGTATATTGCCCAGCCACATAGTATATTGCCCAGCCACATAGTATATTGCCCAGTCATGTAGTATACAGCACAGAGCCACGTAGTGTACTGCTCAGTCACGTAGTATATTGCCCAGCCACGCAGTATATTGCCCAACCACGTAGTATATTGCCCAGCGACGTAGTATATTGCCCAGCCACATAGTATATTGCACAGCCACGTAGTATATTGCCCAGTCACGTAGTATATTGCCCAGTCACGTAGTATATTGCCCAGCGACGTAGTATATTGCCCAGCCACGTAGTATACAGCACAGTGCCACGTAGTATATTGCCCAGCCACATAGTATATTGCCCAGCCACATAGTATATTGCCCAGTCACGTAGTATACAGCACAGAGCTACATAGTATACTGCCCAGTCACGTAGTATATTGGCCAGTCACGAAGTATGCACCGTATCACTGTTAAAAAAAAGAATTAAAATAAAAAATAGTTACATACTCACCCTCCGTTGGCTCCCGGATCGAAGCGGTTACCGATGCTCCCAGAGAGAAGCGGTTACTGATGGTCCTCGCGCTCCGGTCTGAAGAGTGCATTGCGGTCTCGCGAGATGATGACATAGCGGTCTCGCGAGACCGCACGTCATCATCTCGCGAGACCGCAATGCATGGAGCGGTCACCGGGGCATCGCGAGGAGAGTCGGTAACCGCTTCGATCTGGGAGCATCGGTAACCGCTTCGATCCGGGGGCCAACGGAGGGTGAGTATGTAACTATTTTTTATTTTTTTTATTATTTTTAACATTAGATCTTTTTACTATTCATCCTGCATAGGCAGCATGAATAGTAAACGTTGGTCACACAGGGTTAATAGCAGCGTTAACCGAGTGCGTTACACCGCGGTCAACGCTGCCATTAACCCTGTGTGAGCAGTGACTGGAGGGGAGTATGCGGGCATCGGGCACTGACTGCGGGAGTAAGGAGCGGCCATTTTCTTCCGGACTGTGGCCATGGCTGATTGGTCGTGGCTGTTTTGCCGCGACCAATCAGCGACTTGGATTTCCATGACAGGCAGAGGCAGCGACCAATGAATATCCGTGACAGACAGACAGACAGAAGGACAGATGGAAGTGACCCTTAGACAATTATATAGTAGATGTTTCCCTTGTGACATGGTCTGGACATGCTGGAAAAAGCAGTACTCGTCACCAAATTGCTTATTAATATTTGAAGATATTTAGATCTCACTGTTCATTCAGGGCAGCGTTCTTAAGCAAAATTGTGAGTGAGCCCAATTCATGGATGCAAAGCCCCAACACGTGAATGGTCTCAGGATGCTTTACTGTAGACAGGACACATGACTCATAGTAGTGCTCACCTTTTCTTCCCTAGACAATCATTATTCCAGATATCCTAAACAGTCTCAAGGGGGCTTCATAATAGAAAATAACTTTACCCCAGTCGTCTGCAGTCCATTCCCCGTACTTCCTGCTCAGTTATTTTCTCTTTCAATTCATATTGTTTGGGACATCTGGAAAAATAATTGTGTGGAGAAGAAACAATGATTGATATCATGAGTCCTGTATCATACCAACAGTAAAGCATCATGAGACCATACATATGTGGGCTTGCATTTTGTCCAGGGGAGTGGGATCACTCCAAATTTTATCACTGCCATGAAGAAAGAATAGAATCTAATTATCCTCGAAGAGCAACTTCTCTCAACCGTCCAGGAGCAATTTGGTGATGAACAATACCTTTTCAGCCATCAGTTAGACTTTGGCCCAAAATCTGATATCCAGCTGCCAGGGTGAATACAAAATTTGTGTCTGTCTCAAAACTTTTGGTCAGGACTAAAGTTCTACCTTACAGTCAGTAGAGTCCTCAGCTAAGTTCTTCAGTCCCAGAACTTTGAATAGAGCGGCCGTAAACACGCGTGACCAACTATCCATTCAGATGGGAAACATGGGACTTCCATTATTGTGAAAGGTGAGGGTCCCATTGATGACATACTTATCACCTGTCCTACGCACTGATTATGGGTAAACCCCTTAACCCTATAATCCTTGTCACATGGCCTTCTACAGCCATGCCAGGCTGTGAACAGTCACAACTCCCGAATCCAGTATAGATCTTAAATAGCCAAACATCCAGCAGTCATGCTATCGATCATGTAGCCATAACTCCAGTAGCCAAAGCTCATCCTCAATAGCCATAACTTTAGCAGCTGTGATATCTGTTACATACCCACGTAACACATCAACGGTAACCAGCTATGCTGCCCATTAACCACACCAGTAATCACATGATCCTTGTCCCATTGTCTGTGAAAGGAACATTAGGAAATATCTATGTAGACTTCCGCTTTACATAACCCCACTGTGTTGTTGGTCTAAGCAAACAGATAACTGCTTTCTGTGATGTCTAAATTGGATTTACGGTTTAATTTGATGTCCTAGTTAACACCAATATATTAATTTTAAATTTGCACTGTTTTTTCTTTAATAAATGTAATTCATTGTTCTGTTTTCCAGCTTTCCCTGGACTTGTATTACACAGAAGATGAAATGTATGAGTTGTCTTATGCGAGGGAACCAAGGAATCATCGGGCTCCAGTAAGTGTAACTGAGGAATTTTAAGAATGTGCTAAGAGTTTATATTGCTAAGTGCTAGAAACTAAAATACATTTACATCTAAAAATCAGCGGTACTAAGCGACTGCTGATCAGGAACTCAATTGATTGGCGATCATTTAATTGCTTGTATACCGCACCTCCTAAGTGCACATAACGATCAGTATTGGGTCATTTAGTGCGCATAAGCTTGGCAGCACATGTCCTATTTCCACAGGATGATGAGCTGCCGAGAACAATTATTTTTTTTTTGCAGAACAAAATATAGTTTCACCCGACGAACGAACATTTTGCTCGTTTATCGAGTTATCATCAGCCTGTTTACACCACAAGATTACGGTGCAACTGGCATTCGATAGTCTTTCAGTTTAAATGCCCCTCTATATACAAGTTGGTAAGATGCATACATGGCCAAACATTGGAGCAAGGAGAAGCAACAGGCCCCTGTAGTGAAAGGCAGGAAGGGTAATAGACTCACACTGATGGAGCAGTATACATGTGACATTGGCAGATGCAGATTCTGACGGGTAACTCTATTCTTGACCTGTTTGGCGGAAAGTACTAGAATTGTGCGTTTACAATTGATAAAGTCCTTTGTTGAGATAAGTTTGAGCCTGTGATTACATAAATGTTCTCTCTATTGAGGTCAGCTAGAATTTCGGCTGGAAAGTTGTCAGAGCATACATTGCAGCTATCACTTGTATAACACTCATTACTTGCATAAGCAGATGTCACAGATGAAATGTGATTCACATGATGATACCATAACCTACATATTCATGGGCGACCGAAGGTGTAAATATATAGTGTAGAGCGCCATAATAAGATACAATGCAGTAAGGGAATCGTTTATAATAAGTGGAATTTAAAGAGTAACCGGTGTTTTAATTTTTGTTTCATAAATCAGTAGTACACCTGAAAATAAGCAACTGTGTAATGGATCTTATCAATGAGATTTGCTTTTTCTATGCCAAAATTAATCAGTCATTATCAAAACTCTCAGTTCTGGGGTAAAATCTGTATTCATTGAAGACGGAATGTTACATTAGTGAGATAGGAGTTGGCAGTTGGTGCTCATACCGTTCTATGTAGATAAGAGGAGAGGAGCCAGAGGCAGAGCTAGTTTGATAATGACTGATCAATTTTGGCATAGAAAGAAGCAGATTTCTCTGATAAGATATATGACAAAGCTGTTTATTTTCACGTGTGCTATTGATTTATGGAATAAAAATTAAAACAATGGTTCCTCTTTAGCAACTGTTACTTCTACATTCAGAGAATTTCTACCTTTGCAGCCATTTTATCACGTATACTACAAAATTGTCATACAACTAATTCACTCTTTTACATGAAACACCTTTTGAAACTGTAGGAACAGGTGATTAATGCCCTTATTTCAGTAGAAGTGTTGCAAACACAAATGTTTAGGTATGAACACATTGTTCCTTTCTTGCTCACGAGAAGGTACAAATCTTAATGTTTATGTGTCATGCTGGTGGTTGTGAACCCACTGTGCCACGGGCCGGACTTACCCTGGCGGGGCATGACTAAAGGGCTACCTGGTGTGCACTAGAGCTCCTGATGGTGGAGTTAAGGTTGAGCTGCAGGTAGCCACCAGGTACCACTCCAGAGCAGTCCCAGATACTGCAGCAGCTGACCTAAAGGGTCAGTAGCACAGATAAAGACTCAGAGTCCTAGGCAGGACCACACACTGGTGTAGGTTCAGACAGTGCAGATTTTGGTAACATGATCAGGTTACTAGCAGAACAATTACAGAGATTGGATTAGATAAAGGCATTCTGGGGCCTGAAAACTAGGAAGGAAGTACAAACTGACAATGTACTAAAGTTGCTCAGGCACCTTCCAACAGGTGAAGGTTCCTTAACTACTAAGTGCCTTCCAGCAATTGGCTAGGGACACATTAGGTTTGCGTGCGCAGTCTCTTTAAGAATCAGACAGCGCATGTGCGCCCTATGCGTGCTGCCAGGAGACCTGTGTGGTGTGCGCAGTGCCTGGGACATGGGAGCCGGAGCAGAGGATGTGGCTGGGTGGCCGGGGCGGTGAGCATGATGGCATCCCTGCCGGAAGGGAGTAGAATGAGCATGCATTATGATCTGTTAAGAAGTGCAAAGCAAGGCAGTTATCTCCAGGTGGTAGGTGCAGTGTCTTAGTAAACACAAACAATGAAGAAAACACTAGAAGAAGTCAACTAGGTCATGACCACCTGGATATAAGAAGTCTGTCTTGTTGTCCTGAGGGTGTGTGCGTCCACCCACATTAGGTCAGTAGGGCTTGTTCTGCCTCTGCTCTGTGCCAGACTTACCTCTATAGTGCCCACATATCTGTCAGGCTCCTAACCAACCCTTCATGACCCCGGAGGCTCTACAACGCTTTGTGTATGCTTGTCTGCTTTCAGTTCTGCATGACTTCAGAGCTCCACACTCTTGGCTTGGCCCTTTTCCACTATCTTTGGCTTTACATGCTGTTCTGTAGGAGCTTTCTCAATTTCCCCACTTCAGAGGACCTGGCCCCTCATGGACGGTGTGCACATAACATTACTCCTCTTTTGTTAGAACCCACTCATTTTTATTGTCTAAAAAAAGCTCCCTAAGCAAAGGGTTTACAGAGTACAATACTATCTTCTAAGAATCTGACATCTAGGCTGGTTGTTACATGTATGACAGTTAAGGACCTTAGAGGACCTGGTGGAAAAAGGAAAATTGTTCAGAAAGATAGTTTGAAAGCTAGCAAAGAAAGCACTTGCCACAATTGCCTCCAGGCAGCGATGGAGACAAGTGGATTAATGGTTTCATCCTGTACTATACACCACACATTGGAAAAAACTGGGTTGTATGGGTAAAGGACACTCTCCTGATAGGTGGGTATAAAAAACCGACTGAACTTTGTCTAAAGTTACACAGACAATCCAAAATCCTGGGAAAATGTTGTATAATCAGATGATGCCAAGCTAGAGCTCTTTGAATGCCAATCTTGCGTTTATAGACTAAATGAAGCCTACAAATAAAAGTACTACACTACTAATTATGAGCCATGGTAAAGATCCATAATGATATGGGGCTGCCTCTTGAACTGGAGGCCTTAAGGTACCGTCACACTAAACGATATCGCTAGCTATCCGTGACGTTGCAGCGTCCTGGATAGCGATATCGTTGTGTTTGACACGCAGCAGCGATCAGGATCCTGCTGTGATATCGCTGGTCGTTGATTAAAGTTCAGAACTTTATTTGGTCGTCAGATCGCCGTGTATCGTTGTGTTTGACAGCAAAAGCAACGATGCCAGCGATGTTTTACAATGGTAACCAGGGTAAATATCGGGTTACTAAGCGCAGGGCCGCGCTTAGTAACCCGATGTTTACCCTGGTTACCAGTGTAAAATGTAAAAAAACAAACAGTACATACTCACCCTCTGATGTCTCGGCCCTGCGCTTAGCAACCCAATGTTTACCCTGGTTACCCAGGGACCTCGGCATCGTTGGTCGCTGGAGAGCTGTTTGTGTGACAGCTCTCCAGCGACCAAACAGCGACGCTGCAGCGATCGGCATCGTTGTCTGTATCGCTGCAGCGTCGCTTAGTGTGACGGTACCTTTAGGTGTGTTGCAGAAACAATGAAATCATGGAATTGTCAGAGAATTTTCGAGCTAAATGTCCTTCCAAGTGTAAAAAAAACTAGGGTGGTTCCGAACACAATGGGTCCTACAGCAGAATAATGACACAGAGCACATATCCAAAAGTATACAAAAATGGTTAACCTGGTTGACTAGTTAATTTTTTTTTACACTGGCAGCAATAAGTCCTGATAACAATCCAAGTGAAAATCTCTGTAGAAAGAGAAAAACTGTCCATGATTAATCAATACTGAAGCTTTTTTCGCCGATCTTGATGAGGTGGTGCGGTAGAGTCAGAAGCTCCTGATTCATGAAGCGGTCCTCCTAATTCATGAATCTGGAGCTTTTGACAAGTGGCGTGTGCCTCTGAGCACAATGCAAGAAATCTTACTCCAGTCTCCGATTGGAGTAAGATATCTGGTGTAAGGAACAACTCATCATGAATTAGACAAGCTGTGATTTCATCCCTTGCGGGACCTCCATCCTGCCCCAGCTCCACCCATTTTGGTGGAGCTGGAAGAAACTGGCATGAAAAAGCCAAAAGTTGCCAAATTTTTGAACAACTCTGAGTTACCCCAAAATTTAGCGACTTTTCAAAACAATTTACTTCACAATTCTGACAAAATTGCTTTGATAAATCGAGACCGATGTTTCTTTTTATTTCTTTTCCACATACGGTAACTTCATGTATGGTGGCGGGTCAACTGTTAGTTAAGTGTTTTAGACATATTACCGTATTACAATATTCTAATCATACAGTTGGTAGACGCTTATGCCTGAAGATGACAATTTTTTTAAATAATAATCAAGGCTGCCAGTAATGTTCACAGCTACATATACGTTTCCTGAATTTTACAGACACAACACAATCCCATATGTACCTGGAAATGATTCTGCAAATCCTGAAAATTAAATGAAGCTTGGTGTAAATGATGGTATAAATAGCTGCAGTTTTTTCACACGTTGGCTGCTCACAAATACAGATATAATATGTGATAAAACTGGAGGTGGATCTAGTTGGCGAGAATTATAACATTAGCTATCACAGTGTTGAGAACAATGATCCATACATAGGTAACGATAGCAGACACAGGGCAGGCAGCACGACTGTTCTTCCTGTTCTTGCTCATCTGTATTCACTGACTCATTTCTCAGGGTGACCCATTAACAAATTGCTGATCGGCTACGATCAGTGGTCGATTAATACACTATTTTTTAACGATTTTTAATACGACTGTTCTGTGCGTAAAGAATATAATTGTTCTCGGCAGCACACAGGACAATGTGTCGCCAAGAATGATGATTTTTAAGCAAGTTATAAGCTTAAAATCAATTAACGTAATCCAACAAACTATCGTTTGCTCTTTCTCAGGTGATTTGCGTCCTGTTAACACCTGCCAATTATGTAATGTAAATGCATCTGTACCGTTATAATCAGCTATGGCAACATAATAATTAGACTTTCTAAAGAAATGTACCTTAATCTATCTATACGCAGCCTGTTACCCCCTCCAAACCCCCGGTTGTCGCAGACTGGGCATCCGGTGTCTCCCCTAAACCAGACCCAAAAACAATCAGCAAGCATGTGCAGAGGATGGTAGATGTAAGTACACGTTCCTCATTTTAACCTTTACCATACAAATGCTGGTAAATCTTTTTGGTTTAGTATAACAAAGTTTTCTTTTGTCTTAGTCCGTATTTAAAAACTACGATCTGGACCAAGATGATTATATATCCCAAGAAGAATTTGAGAAGATTGCTGCCAGCTTCCCTTTTTCATTTTGCATCATGGATAAGGACAGGTAAAATCAAATGTTACCAGGCGACTAACATTCTATACTTTAAAAAAAGCGATGTCCTGTAGAAAAAAAAGAAAAAAAATTAAAGTGGTCAGTTGTTCTGGAAAAAAGTATGACTCTTGTCCATAGGCTGTGTCTGGTTAAAAAGTGGAGATAAAAAAAGATCTATTTTTTATCTACTCCTCAGAAACCCCTTTTTTTTCAAGCTGCATTCGCACATTTTCAAATATTGTGGCAAATGTTTTTTTGCTGCGGTTGCAGAAAAAAATGCACCATGGCTGCAACGTGTGAATGCAGGCTTAGGCTGGAATTACAGTATACAGGTTTTGGTGAAATCTTATTAAGTATTGAGCCAAGGTGTGGATTCAAAAGGAATGGGAAATAAAAAAAAGGAAGAATTCAGGTAAAGAGTAGCTACAACGTGGCCTGAAGCCACTGTGGGTAGGGGGGTTATACTGTTTAACAAGCAGTCCCTTGATTTTGTAGGGGGAAAGCAAAATGAAGAGTTGATTTTACAGGCAATTAAAGGAACGTGTCACCAGAAAAAAATGCTATTAACCTACAGATATGGGGTTCATTTACAGGATAATAGCGTTTTTTAACTTGCCCGATTCCTGCACTTAGCCGAATGCTGCTGTGAGAAAATGAACTTTATTTCCCCCCTTGGCGTTTCAGTTTTAGTCATGGATGCGATGCCGTTGCGGGTTAAATCACCCCTCTGAGAATACAGAGTGGCGTCTGTAACTATAGGGCCAGTCACATGTCCATGATTTTTCATGGCCTGAGCAGTTTGTGGAAAATCACGTAGAAATGTCTGATTTTGATCCAAGTGTCCAATCAAAATCGGCAATGCAGTTCTATGGGTTCATGAAAAAAAGTGACTTCTGTGTGCCGAACGATTTTCACAGACTGTCAGAAAGGAGAAGGGGGAGAAACTTTTTTTTCTACTCTACCAAAGAGAAAAACTTATGGCACTCAGGTCAAACTCTGATTACAAAAAAACAAATCAGTCTGTTTTTCTCGTATGTGAGAAAATCGGACGTCTGAATGTGGCCCAATAATTTTTTTTCCTCCTGGAAAACAACTACCAAAGTGGAAGCAAAAGATGCAACCTATTGAGCTAAATCTGATGACTAGTTTCTCGGTTGTCAGAATACAAGGACCTAACATTTACATTCATCTGATCTTTGCAGGGAGGGTCAGATCAGCAGACAAGAAATCACAGCATATTTCATGCGAGCCAGCTCCATATGTTCCAAACTTGGCTTGGGTTTCCTACACAATTTCCAGGAGACTACCTACCTCCGTCCAACGTTTTGTGACAACTGTGCTGGATTTGTAAGTATTTTATCTTTACCCACCAATCCGCAAGTACAAAGAGCATTCTAAAATCTGACTGCACTTAGTTTTTCTGCATAAAAATTTCCCATGTTATGGGTTTCTTAGCAGCTGCTTCACCATCCTAGGTGTGACTACTTAATGTGTGACGTTGTAAAATATAATTGGCAGTAGCTGCTGTATATAGAAGAAACTACCATGATAGGAATCATTGATGATTTGAAATGAGTGAACACGAACTTACCGTAAATCTTTATGGTTTTTACTGGACAGTTAGTGTCAGGTGCTAAACACCAAACACAGACTTCTCCCAGAAGTCCGTTGCAATGTTCAGGGTTCTGCGGGAAGGAGAGGGAGAGAGGGATAATTTTCCAGCTCAAAATTCTGGTTTCCTATTCTTTTGAATTGGGTTCGAGTTCAAGTTAGGGTACTGTTCTGGCACCCGAACCGAAGTTTGGAATAAAGTTTGGGTTGGGTTCCAGAACTAGAGTTGAGCAAATATATTCGGAATCGGTCACCGAATCTGAATTTGCCATATTAATGCCATATTAATAACCTATTCGTGCCAAATTTATGTTTGATAATCAGCTCCAAACATATTTGTTCATTTCTACTCCCATTGACTCCAATGATTTTCGGATGTGTTCGGCGAATGTTGCAAAAACAATATTCACCGCTGATCATAATCTGAACCGAATTTTGAAAAATTTGCTTAACTGTAACCAGAACCTGAACGTCCATGGGTCCGCTCATCCATATTGATGACTTATCTCAATGCACAAGTGTAGGGGTGGTAAAGCAGAGTGCACAATAAACCCAAGTCCTGGCAAGCAGATCTTCCAAATCCTGGCCTCCTGCAGCCCTGCTCCGCACAAGATATAAAACCACATTCCCATGATGAACATTTAATGAGTTTTTAATGTTGTAAATTTTCTGCACTATTTCTGAACTCATTAAGTAAAATAGGTTACTTCCATTTTTTTTTAAACTCACCAAAAACTCATTGGGGGAATGTAGCCTTAATTATGCGCAGAGCAGGGAGGCTGCAGTATATTGCTTGTTCGCACCTGCCTACTAACATGAGATACTTTCTGTTCTGTAGAGATCACTTTTCCCTCATCAAGGAGATTACAATGAAGTTTATCCCTTACACATACACGACTTAGGATCAACCCATTCACATTAGGTGACAGTCACCTCCTCCTTCTCTGTGAACAATCCAGTCTGCATGGGTCACGGAGCATGCTTAGAAATCTCTCCCATTGAAGTTAATTAACATTTCCAGACTATTCCTTCCTATGATCCATGTGGCTGCAGTACGTCTCCAAATGTAAACAGAAGCTGCTTCCTACTGATATACAGTTAAAAAGAATAAAAAAAACCTACAATCAATAAATGAAAACAAACCCCCCCCACAAAATATGTTTCACTATCTGGTTTATGTTTTTTTAAAAACTGTATTGATGATGTATAATTGAGGCCGACTTCCCATGTCCTTAGGTAAGTTCTACTGATTGGGCAGTGGGTGTACCAAAGTTAGGACCAAGGAAACACAATTAATGCCAATGGTTAGAATATCCTTTTGATGATGAGAAATTAAGAGTTGGCTAAAAAATTAAATGTTAGACCCTATAAGAAAGTGGCCACACTTTTATAGAAAATCAAATATAATATTTATTGGATCATGCTTAAAAACATTCGTCATTATATCAAATAAAAAGTTCCAGAAAAGTCAGCACGATAAACAAGCCTCAGGGAACTGGGATCTAAGCCCATAGCCATCATATAAATAAATACAATGAAAAGTCATAGATCATAGATATTATAACCAAAATGTGCAAATGCTTTGGTATATATAAAACATAGTCATGTGGAGTTAAGTTGATTGAATATATCTAATCATGATTGTATAGAAGAAAAACATAATTCATAACTCACCAGATAAATACATAACAATGCTATCAAGTCAAATAGATGTAAATTACAATTAATGACCCATACCAGTCTTCAGGAAGCCACACCCTGACGCGCGTTTCTCACAGCTTCCTCACAGGAGACAAGTGTTCAGTGGGAATGGATTAAGTTGGAATAGCAACTCCAACTGACTGTTATTTTCTGTATATTTTCAGCTTTGGGGTGTAATTAAACAAGGATACCGCTGCAAAGGTAAAAATTCTATTACTTTATTTATGTCTGACTGTTCATGTATTCCTGCTGGGTGATTGTATATTACTATATAGGAAAAGACTGATTTACAGTTGTTTTGAGACATAGGGATTCACTATAAGAGGAATATACATTGTCACGACCATATTATCATATTTATTACAGCTGGTATATATCGTGTGACACTATAATTGTCAATGTGGGGAAACAAGTAAGGAAGTCCCACCACACCTACATATACTGTATGCAGTCAGGGTGTGCCATAGCTACCAGTGCGGACTTGCTGGAAATGAGGTGTGTAGCTATATTATTATTATTCATTGTTGTCTTCTGTGTTTGTGCACAGACTGCGGGATGAACTGCCACAAGCAATGTAAAGAGCTGGTTGTGTTTGAATGTAAGAAAAGGACAAAGTGCCCCTCAGGAGACAGCAGTTTGTCACCGGACTCCGGACAGACTGACATTTCATTGGCCAGTGGCAAGGGGATGACAAATGGTGAGTATCTATCTGGAAGTACAAATAAATAAAAGTGAAATTATGGAAATTAAGAGGACCCGTCGCCATGTCAAAAAAGTCCAGTTTTTGCTCGTATTTTAATTGAACTCCTCCCCTGAGTAACTTGTTATTGTTTTTTTAACAAGGGGGCGGTGCTCACAGAGCAGCCTAATTACACGCCCCCAGAGTCCTGTGAGCCATGCCCCCAAGGAAAGACCATAAAAATTAGCACTAAAAAAAGTCCAAAACTCTGCAACCGTATGGCAAATCTAAAAAAACAAACAAACAGAATAATTGGGAGCTGCGTTAATAAAATAAGAACAAAAACTGGCTACTCTGACTTACCTTTATACCTTTCACTTGACATTTTTTTTTTTTTTTTTTTACTTTTGCACAGACTGCTCAGCAGACGAGGATCCATTTCCTTACATAAATGGAGAAATAAATGACCATACGGAAATCAGCAAAGACAGGACAATCATGTTGATGGGCAGCTCAGCTCAGAAAATCTCTGTACGGTTACAGCCGGCTGTGAAACATCGCGCCACACAGACAGATGACTGTCCTGCCAGCCCTTCTTTACTCATTCCCGCCGTGCACCGAAGCCGTACCCCAGATCCCTCATTAAACCGCAGCTCATCTCCTTGTCCCAGTCCAATGCTCGTGAGGAAGCGGGCATATGCTAAGTGGGATAATAAAGACTCTGTTAGGAAAGCACGAGAGGAAAGACGAGGAATTAAACCCACAACACAAGAACTGGAAAGAGTAAGTGTTATACCATGATAAAAAAATATGGTAACAACCAATATGGCCACCATTAAAGGGAATGTATGATTGCAAAATGACCTAATGTTTAAACCAAGATTGCCTTGTGCAGGCATGTACTACGGAGGACAGAGAATGAACTTCAATCCAATATTGCAGCCAGCATGCAGCCAGCGGGTAAGGAAAGGGTGAATGAAACACCCGAAAACCCCGCCCCTATGGCTGAAAATTGTTCCCTCCAAATTCAGGTGACAGAGTCCCTTTAAGGATACTCTGAAATCGTTGTGTACATGAGTAATAGCTGCTGCTGAGGCTCTAAAAAACAGATTGTATACAGATTGCATAAGTGAGAAATAATCTCACATTTCTTAGAGAAATGAAGCTCAGCCCTACTCCGTCCTACAGTGGCTTGTGAAAGTATTCACCCCCTTGGCTTTTTAAAGGGAACCTGTCACCACGTTTTTGGAAGATGGGATAAAAATAGCGTTAAATAGGGGCAGAGGTGGGCGTTACATTAGTGTGTGTGTTATGCGTTTATTACCCACCTAAGTTGCCGAAATAACTTTGCAAAGTCTCCGTTTTCGCCTGTCAATCAGGCTGGTCAGGTCGCATGGGCGTTGTCTTCCCCCAGATTTGGCGTAGTTTTCCGTTGGTGGCGTAGTGGTGTGCGCATGCCCAAAGTCCGGAATCCTCTTCCAGGGGATTTAAAATAGCGCGGTGTTCGTTATTGCATTGGTGATCGGTGGGCGCGGCCATCTTCCTTTGGCCGCGCGTGCGCAGAAGCGGCGCTCTGCTGGCCGCGGCTTCAGGAAAATGGCCGCCGCGATATCCATCTGCGCACGCGCGGCATCCCGCGGCCATTTTCCTGAAGCCGCGGCCAGCAGAGCGCCGCTTCTGCGCACGCGCGGCCAAAGGAAGATGGCGCCCACCGCAGGGCTGGGTGGGTTAGGTGGGTAATAAACGCATAACACACACACTAATGTAACGCCCACCTCTGCCCCTATTTAACGCTATTTTTATCCCATCTTCCAAAAACGTGGTGACAGGTTCCCTTTAACTATTCTGTTATATAACAACCTGTGTTTAAATATTTTTGTAATCTGTTGTGTGTGTGTGATGCATCAGCACTAGTGATGAGCGAATATACTCGTTACTCGAGATTCTCGAGCATGCTCGGGGGTCCTCCAAGTATTTTTTAGTGCTCGGAGTTTTAGTTTTTCTTGCCGCAGCTGAATGATTTACATGTGATAGTCAGCATAAGTACATGTGGGGGTTGCCTGGTTGCTAGGGAATCCCCACATGTACTTATGCTGGCTAACAGATGTAAATCATTCAGCTGCGGCAAGAAAAACTAAAACTACGAGCACTAAAAAATGCTCGGAGGACCCCCGAGCATGTTTGAGAAATCTCAAGTAACGAGTATATTCGTTCATCACTAATCAGCACTAAATAGTCCAAGCTGGTGAAATGACAAGAATATAGGCGTAAATTTAATTTATGGGCTCAAACCACTAATAGTGGTCATGTTCATATATATGTATTTATCCCTTTTGTGATGAAGCCCCTAAAAATTTCTGGTGCAAGCAATTATCTTCACAAGGCTGGGGTCACACTTGTGAGTGTGATGCGAGAAACTTGCACATCAATACCAGGCACTGCCGCTAGCACTCGGACCACAGCGTGCGGCTGCTTAGAAATACACGCAGCTGCACACTCCGGTCGCGATTGCCAGCGGCAGTGCCGGGTATTGATGCGAGAGACTTGCGCGAGTTTCTCGCATCACAGTCGCAAGCGTGACCCCGGTCTAAGTCACATGCTTGGTGAGAGGAAGTCCACCTGTGTGTAATTTAAGTGTCTGTCAGTATATACACCTTTTCTGAAAGACCACAGATGCAGCAACACCATTAATCAAGAGGCACCACTAGCCAAACACCATGAAGACCAAGGAGATCTCCAAACAAGTCAGGGACAAAGTTGATGAGAAGTCAGGGTTGGGGTATAAAAGAAAATAAACATATCCCAATCTCTGATGACTCCCCGATGCACCAATAAATCCATTATCATCAAATGGAAAGAACATGGTGCGACGATAAATCTGCCAAGAGATGGTGGCCCACCAAAACTCTCAGCCTGGGCAAGGAGGGCAATAATCAAAGAGGCAGCAAAGAGACCAAGGGTAACCCTGAAGGAGCTGCAGAGTCCCCAAGCTGAGACTGGAGTATCTGTCCATATGACCACAATAAGTCGTGCACTCCATAGAGGTGGCCTTTATGGAAGAGTGGGCAGAAAAAAGCCTTTACTTACATGCAAAAACTGGAAGGCTCATTTTGAGTTTGCCCAAAGACATGTGAGAGACTCTCCAAATCTAGAGAGGAAGGTGCTGTGGTCAGATGAGACCAAAATTTAACTTTTTGGCCACCAAGGTAAACGCTATGTCTGGCGCCAAACCAACACAGCTCATCATCCAAAGAACACCATCCCCACAGTGAAACATGGTGGTGACAGCATCATGCTGTGAGGATGTTTTTCAGCAGCAGGGACTGTTGTGAATTCCGTTCTTGAACTCCCTCCTGTGGTCATGAATGGTACTTCGGCGAGTTCTGTTCGTGGACTCCCTCTGGTGGCTGTGAGTGGAACTGCTGGTTTTGAGGTTGTGTCCTCAGCTGCCCTCGTTTGCGGCTAGGCTGGCTTCTCTATTTAACTCCACTCAGATCGTTACTCCATGCCAGCTGTCAATGTATCGGTACTGGTTCAGATCTCTCTCGGATCTTTCTGATGACCTGTCTACTCCAGCATAAGCTAAGTCCCTGCTGGTTCATTTGTTGTTCATTGGTGTACTAATATGTTTCTTAGTGCTTGCTAAGTTCTTGTCCAGCTTGCTAACATGATATTGCCTTGCTAGCTGGAAGCTCTGGGTTGCAGAGTGGCACCTCCGCACCGTGAGTCGGTGCGGGGGTCTTTTTGCACACTCTGCGTGGCTTTTTGTAGTTTTTTGTGCTGACCGCATAGATTCCTTTCCTATCCTCAGTCTATCTAGTAAGTCCGGCCTCCTTTGCTGAAACCTGTTTCATCCCTGAGTTTGTGACTTTCCTCTTAACTCACAGTTAATATATGTGGGGGGCTGCCTTTACCTTTGGGGGAATTTCTCTGAGGCAAGTTAAGGCTTATTTTCCTATCTTTAGGGGTAGTTAGCTCTTAGGCTGTGAAGAGGCGTCTAGGGAGAGTTAGGTACGCTCCACAGCTATTTCTAGTGTGTGTGTTAGGATTAGGATTTGCGGTCAGCAGAGTTCCCACTTTCCAGAGCTTGTCCTGTCTTTCAGTTTAACCATCAGGTCATTCCAGGTGCACCTAACCACCAGGTCCATAACAGTACAGCTGGCCAACAAAGTGTTAATGCATCTCAAAAGAGGGATAAGAGAAGTTCTGAGACCATTTTTTTTTTCTCTGCAGTGTTTTTTGTCTTTCTTTTCCCCTTAACCTCTGGGTGGTTCAGGACTCAGGTGTAGATATGGACATTCAAGGTCTGTCCTCTTGTGTTGATCACCTCACTGCGAGGGTACAAAGCATTCAAGATTATGTAGTTCAGAATCCTATGTTAGAGCCTAGAATTCCAATTCCTGATTTGTTTTTTGGAGATAGATCTAAATTTCTGAATTTCAAAAATAATTGTAAACTGTTTCTTGCTTTGAAACCCCGCTCCTCTGGTGACCCCATTCAGCAAGTAAAAATCATTATTTCTTTGTTACATGGCGACCCTCAAGACTGGGCATTCTCCCTTGCGCCAGGAGATCCTGCACTGCTTAATGTAGATGCGTTTTTTCTGGCGCTTGGATTGCTTTATGACGAACCTAACTCTGTGGATCAGGCAGAGAAAATCCTGCTGGCTTTGTGTCAAGGTCAGGATGAAGCGGAGGTATATTGCCAGAAGTTTAGAAAGTGGTCTGTGCTTACTCAATGGAATGAGTGTGCCCTTGCAGCAATTTTCAGAAAAGGTCTTTCTGAAGCCCTTAAGGATGTTATGGTGGGGTTTCCCACGCCTGCTGGTCTGAATGAATCAATGTCCTTGGCCATTCAGATCGATCGGCGCTTGCGTGAACGCAAGGTTGTGCGCCATTTGGCGGTGTCCTCTGAGCAGAGGCCTGAGCCTATGCAATGTGATAGCACTTTGACCAGAGCTGAATGGCAAGAACACAGACGTCAGAATGGGCTGTGTTTTTACTGTGGTGACTCCACTCATGCTATCTGATTGTCCTAAGCGCACTAAGCGGTTCGCTAGGTCTGTCACCATTGGTACTGTACAGCCTAAATTTCTTTTGTCCGTTACTCTGATTTGCTCTTTGTCGTCCTACTCTGTTATGGCATTTGTGGACTCAGGCGCTGCCCTGAATTTGATGGACTTGGAGTTTGCCAGGCGCTGTGGTTTTTTCTTGGAGCCCTTGCAGTATCCTATTCCATTAAGGGGAATTGATGCTACGCCTTTGGCCAAGAATAAACCTCAGTACTGGACTCAGTTGACCATGTGCATGGCTCCTGCACATCAGGAAGATGTTCGCTTATTAGTGTTGCATAATTTGCATGATGTGGTCGTGTTGGGTTTGCCATGGCTAAAGGTCCATAATCCAGTATTGGATTGCAAATCAATGTCTGTGTCCAGTTGGGGTTGTCAAGGGGTACATGGTGACGTTCCGTTGTTGTCAATTTCTCCTTCTACTCCTTCTGAAATCCCTGAGTTTTTGTCGGATTACCGGGATGTATTTGATGAGCCCAAATCCAGTGCCCTACCTCGTCATAGGGATTGTGATTGTGCTATTAATTTGATTCCTGGTAGTAAATTTCCTAAGGGACGGCTTTTCAATTTATCTGTGCTGGAACACGCCGCTATGCGGAGTTATATAAAGGAGTCCTTGGAGAAAGGGCATATTCGCCCGTCGTCGTCACCGTTGGGAGCAGGGTTTTTTTTGTGGCCAAGAAGGATGGTTCTCTGAGACCCTGTATAGATTACCGCCTTCTCAATAAAATCACGGTCAAATTTCAGTACCCTTTGCCTCTACTGTCTGATTTGTTTGCTCGGATTAAGGGGGCTAGTTGGTTCACCAAGATAGATCTTCGACGGGCGTATAATCTCGTGCGTATTAAACAAGGCGATGAATGGAAAACAGCATTTAATACGCCCGAGGGCCATTTTGAGTACCTGGTGATGCCATTCGGGCTTTCTAATGCTCCATCTGTGTTTCAGTCCTTTATGCATGACATCTTCCGAAAGTATTTGGATAGATTCATTATTGTATATTTGGATGATATTTTGGTCTTTTCGGATGATTGGGAGTCTCATGTGAAGCAGGTCAGAATGGTGTTCCAGGTTCTTCGTGCTAATTCTTTGTTTGTGAAAGGGTCTAAATGTCTCTTCGGAGTTCAGAAGGTTTCCTTTTTGGGCTTAATTTTTTTCCCCTTCTACTATCGAGATGGATCCTGTTAAAGTTCAGGCCATTTATGATTGGACTCAGCCTACATCTGTGAAGAGCCTTCAGAAATTCCTGGGCTTTGCTAATTTTTACCGTCGCATCATCGCTAATTTTTCTAGTGTTGTTAAACCATTGACTGATTTGACCAAGAAAGGTGCTGATGTGGTGAATTGGTCCTCTGCGGCCGTTGAGGCCTTTCGGGAGTTGAAACGTCGTTTCTCTTCGGCCCCTGTGTTGTGTCAGCCAGATGTTTCGCTCCCTTTTCAGGTCGAGGTTGATGCTTCTGAGATTGGAGCAGGGGCTGTTTTGTCTCAAAGATCTTCTGATGGCTCTGTGATGAAGCCATGTGCTTTCTTTTCTAGAAAGTTTTCGCCTGCTGAGCGTAATTATGATGTTGGCAATCGGGAGTTGTTGGCTATGAAGTGGGCGTTCGAGGAGTGGCGACATTGGCTTGAGGGAGCCAAGCATCGCGTAGTGGTCTTGACGGATCACAAGAATCTGACTTATCTCGAATCTGCTAAGCGGTTGAATCCTAGACAGGCTCGATGGTCGCTGTTTTTCTCCCATTTCGATTTTGTGGTTTCTTACCTTCCGGGTTCTAGGAATGTGAAGGCCGATGCCCTTTCAAGGAGTTTTGTGCCTGATTCCCCGGGAGTTCCTGAGCCGGCTGGTATTCTCAAAGAGGGGGTAATTCTGTCTGCCATCTCACCTGATTTGCGGTGGGCGCTGCAGGAGTTACAGGCTGATAGACCTGACCGTTGTCCAGCAGAGAAACTGTTTGTCCCTGATAGATGGACTAGTAGAGTTATCTCTGAGGTTCATTGTTCAGTGTTGGCTGGTCATCCTGGGATTTTGGGTACCAGAGATTTGGTGGCTAGGTCCTTTTGGTGGCCTTCCTTGTCACGGGATGTGCGTTCTTTTGTGCAGTCCTGTGGGACTTGTGCTCGGGCCAAGCCCTGCTGTTCTCGTGCCAGTGGGTTACTTTTGCCCTTGCCAGTCCCGAAAAGGCCTTGGACGCATGTTTCCATGGATTTTATTTCAGATCTCCCTGTCTCTCAAAGGATGTCGGTCATCTGGGTGGTTTGTGATCGCTTCTCTAAGATGGTCCATTTGGTACCCTTGCCTAAATTACCTTCCTCCTCTGATTTGGTTCCACTATTTTTTCAGCATGTGGTTCGTTTGCATGGCATTCCGGAGAACATCGTGTCGGACAGAGGTTCCCAGTTTGTTTCAAGGTTTTGGCGGTCCTTTTGTGCTAGGATGGGCATTGATTTGTCTTTCTCTTCGGCTTTCCATCCTCAGACAAATGGCCAAACCGAACAAACTAATCAGACTTTGGAGACCTATCTGAGATGCTTTGTTTCTGCTGATCAGGATGATTGGGTGACCTTCTTGCCATTGGCTGAGTTCGCCCTTAATAATCGGGCCAGTTCGGCTACTTTGGTTTCGCCTTTTTTTTGTAATTCTGGTTTTCATCCTCGTTTTTCTTCAGGGCAGGTTGAGCCTTCGGACTGTCCTGGTGTGGATTCTGTGGTGGACAGGTTGCAGCAAATTTGGACTCATGTAGTGGACAATTTGACATTGTCCCAGGAGAAGGCTCAACGTTTCGCCAACCGCCGTCGCTGTGTTGGTCCCCGACTTCGTGTTGGGGATTTGGTTTGGTTGTCGTCTCGTCATGTCCCTATGAAGGTTTCTTCTCCTAAGTTTAAGCCTCGTTTCATTGGTCCTTATAAGATTTCTGAAATTCTCAATCCTGTGTCGTTTCGTTTGGCCCTTCCAGCTTCTTTTGCCATCCATAATGTGTTCCATAGGTCGTTGTTGCGGAGATATGTGGCGCCTATGGTTCCCTCCGCTGACCCTCCTGCTCCGGTGTTGGTCGAGGGGGAGTTGGAGTATGTGGTGAAGATTTTAGATTCTCGTGTTTCGAGACGGAAACTTCAGTACCTGGTCAAATGGAAGGGCTATGGTCAGGAGGATAATTCCTGGGTTTTTGCCTCCGGTGTCCATGCGGCCGAGTTGGTTCGTGCCTTTCATTTGGCTCGTCCTGATCGGCCTGGGGGCTCTGGTGAGGGTTCGGTGACCCCTCCTCAAGGGGGGGGTACTGTTGTGAATTCCGTTCTCGAACTCCCTCCTGTGGTCATGAATGGTACTTCGGCGAGTTCTGTTCGTGGACTCCCTCTGGTGGCTGTGAGTGGAACTGCTGGTTCTGAGGTTGTGTCCTCAGCTGCCCTCGTTTGTGGCTAGGCTGGCTTCTCTATTTAACTCCACTCAGATCGTTACTCCATGCCAGCTGTCAATGTATCGGTACTGGTTCAGATCTCTCTCGGATCTTTCTGATGACCTGTCTACTCCAGCATAAGCTAAGTCCCTGCTGGTTCATTTGTTGTTCATTGGTGTACTAATATGTTTCTTAGTGCTTGCTAAGTTCTTGTCCAGCTTGCTAACATGATATTGCCTTGCTAGCTGGAAGCTCTGGGTTGCAGAGTGGCACCTCCGCACCGTGAGTCGGTGCGGGGGTCTTTTTGCACACTCTGCGTGGCTTTTTGTAGTTTTTTGTGCTGACCGCATAGATTCCTTTCCTATCCTCAGTCTATCTAGTAAGTCCGGCCTCCTTTGCTGAAACCTGTTTCATCCCTGAGTTTGTGACTTTCCTCTTAACTCACAGTTAATATATGTGGGGGGCTGCCTTTACCTTTGGGGGAATTTCTCTGAGGCAAGTTAAGGCTTATTTTCCTATCTTTAGGGGTAGTTAGCTCTTAGGCTGTGAAGAGGCGTCTAGGGAGAGTTAGGTACGCTCCACAGCTATTTCTAGTGTGTGTGTTAGGATTAGGATTTGCGGTCAGCAGAGTTCCCACTTTCCAGAGCTTGTCCTGTCTTTCAGTTTAACCATCAGGTCATTCCAGGTGCACCTAACCACCAGGTCCATAACAGGGACAGGGAAAATGGTCCAAGTCGAGGGGAAGATGATGCGAAATACAGGGATTGAGCAAAACCTGTTTTAATCTGTCAGTGATTTGAGTTTGGAACGGAGGTACACCGTCCAACAAGACAATGACCCGAAGCATACTGGTAAAGTAATGCTCGAGTGGTTTAAGGTGAAATGTGTAAATGTTTTGGAATGGCCTAGTCAAAGCCCAGACCTTAAGCCAATTGAGAGTTTGTGGTTAGACTTAAAGATCGCTGTTCACCAGAGTAAAACCTCTAACTTGAAGGAGCTGGAGTAGTTTTGCCTTCAGGAATGGTCAAAAATACCAGTGGCCAGATTTGTAAAGCTCATATAGACATATCCAAAGTGACATGCAGCTGTATTTATTGCAAAAGGAAGCTGTACAAAGTACTGACTTTAGGGGTGAATAGTTATGCACATTAAAGTTTTCAGTTCTTTTATCCTGTTTGTTGTTTGCTTCACAATAAAGAGAAAACCAAATGTTCACAAATGTAGGCATGTTCTTTACATGAACTGATGCAAACCCTAAAGGAAACAGTGAAATTCCAGGTTGTAAGGTAGCAAAACATGAAATATTGCCGGGGGGGTTAGGTGCGTTGGGGGAGTACTCTTGCCTTTACTTTTGGATACTGAAACCTGTGTAGGACTCCTCTCCAAGGTAACTATTGTTAATAACACGGCTGTGGGGAATTGACCCAAGGTTTGTAAAAGAGCAATGTTAACAAAACCGAGTCCCTTCCTCTACAGTGGGGGTCTATTCTTTCCCAAGTAATATGATGGGGAAGGTTCAAGACCAAGCGTCTTAACGGCTCTAACTGTTCTTTTTATCCCTCTTTATTACAGGAGAGATCATATCTGAAGGAGGAGAACACGAGTCTGAGGATCCAGATGAAAGATGCTCAGAGACGAATTGAAGCCTTGAGAGCGGAACTCAGAAAATACATTCTGGATAGTGAACCTGTAGAGAAGGGATCATAGCCATAGAGTCTGGAAGGCTGCACGGCCCCCGTTTAGTATAGATAATAGCTACTCCGCTGCCTAAGGGGATGATGAGGGTGCTTGTAGGATCCCTACAGATGGAGTACAGTGTGATAACTCCCCGGTGGTAGCTTAGCAGGAGATACCTGTGTTATACTGTATAGAGTTGCAATTGCACAGTATTCAGCGTTTCCTTGAGGGGCAGCTGGTAAATCTCATAGTTTTCGTTAGATCTTGTTACCATTCATTGTGCATACAGGTCTGGTGATGGCTATGGAGGGGCGATGTACAGCGTTGATTCCTTTTGGATCCTCTTTACCCACCTGTAAATCACGTGTTTTGCTTCTCCCTGCCCGGCTGGCATCAGACGTAGAGGTTGGCACCATGCACCCCTGTACAACACCTGTGACAATGAGCGCACTCCATAAATACTCAGACCTCAGTAAGGTCACTACCGCGAGTTTCAGGACGTTTCGCTCCGGTTCTTCTTTTCATCTGTGCCGATTACATTAAGTTAAATGTATTAGCTGTGCAAATGGATCATGGTTTAAAAGTAGAAATCCAGGAAGCTGAAATTTGGGGTGCTTTGTCCCCCAGATCAGAGATCAGCTTTAGCCTGCAGCTGTGGCATGCAAGGACCAAGATGATCATAGGAAATTGTCTTGTTCAAATAGTATCTATGATAAGGTAAGCAAACAGAGCATGTGCCATAATCAAGATTCAAGGCGTCAGATTAGGCTGGGATTTGTAGTTCTCCTCTAAATGTGTGGGTCACAGTAAGCTTGGGTTAGAGCTTCTCATAGACAGATACCTGGTAGGTCATCTCCAAGCAATAAAATAAAAAAGCCATATACTGGAAGTGAAAATTTGACATTCTATGAGCAGAGGTCCTCACTTGGTATAGGTTTCCATACTGATGTCAGTGTTACCATTACCGGCCATTATGTAAATAGCAGCCTGTAAGAAATGGTAGTTATTGTGTGTGAATAGCTAGAAATGACTGCTTGCCTGGACTTATGTTTTATTTCATCCCATTGCTGCTACTCTGTCTGTATTAGGTGCAGGTACTTGTGCCAGTTCTGGGAATCTCTCGGCCATAACCCGATAACCTATGTAAATATTGTATAGTTTTATATGTTAATATTGTCAGTTTTATGTCTGTTATTTAATTACAAGTTGATCTGAAGTCGGTCACTTCCAGGTCCAGAAAGTTAAAACAGGTCATTGTATTCGTTTCAGGATTTCTGTATTTGTTATTCTGGTCTGGGGAGGGGACGGGGATGTCAATGTCATAGTAATAAAAAAAGAGGCAAAAAGCTCTTTATGACTATTGTTGTGTCCTGTTGTAATACTGGTGGGTGTGGACTCACTGCGCCATGGGCTGGCCTTACACTAGAGGGGCGTGACTAAGCAACTACCTGGTTTTCGCTAGAGCCTCTGGTGGTTGAGGATAGGCTTAGCTACAGAATGTCACCAGGTATCACTCCAATGTGCAGGCATGTTAGACCCAGGAGAACTGAATTCACAGATTTGAATATCACATAGGAGATCCTCTCGGTATGCAGAGCACTGATCTACAGCATAATGAATCAAACAGGTTCAGCCAGAAGTTGTCAGTCTACAGCTGCATCATTCCTTGACTGTTGCCTCCATTGTGTAGGGAGCTGAAGATGACGGATGATAGCCTCATGAATGAAGTTGTCTGCGGAGCTGGAATCCAGACTGGCAGAGAAGTTGAGGGACCTCTCCTGCCAAGTCAAGGTAACATCAGACATTAGTAGTAGAGATCAGTTACTCTTACCTAGAATCGTCTCTGCGGCCAACACTAGGTGCTGGAGTTTCCCGAGTTTCACTGGCGAAAAAAAATGCCCTTTGCCACAATACAAACATTCTCTCAGTACCTACGCTTCTGTAGATAGGGTGTAGTTTGCTCAACCTGCATAGGTTCAGACTCTAGTGGTTGCACTTGCGGTAGCAAAGGAGCTGGAAGTTCAGAGCCAGTCTGGGAGGTGCTCTGGCATGAGGGTAATTTTCTACCAGCCAGTTCAGCCTTAATTTGACCAGAGACCCTTCCAGAACATTGCCACTAGAGCTTCTTTGTTCTTTGCCAACTCCGCAATCAAGGTACAGAAGCGCAAGACATACTGGGTTACGGATTCAGAACTCTGCCTTATATTCAACAGAGACGAGGCATGGCCGGGAACCTAAAAACTACCCGGAACATCTCCAGGAACCTCTCGAGATCGCAGGTCTCCTGACCACCACACTCCCAAATAGAATTAGCCCAGGCCAGTGCTTGACCAGACAGCAAAGAGACCATAAATGTTATCATAGTCTAGTCCACTGAAAAGAGGTGAGCATGGTGTATAAAGTGGATCTTACACTGGTTAATAAAACCGCTGCTATCTTTAGTGTCTCCATCAAACAGAGACGGGAGTGGACATTGGAGCTTAACATCTTCAGCCGAAGCTAGAGCAAGAGAATCCCTCTTAGAGGTTTATGGCCCAGAAGGGAGCTGGCCGGACAAGTTAGCAGCGGACATATCTGTGGACAGACCCTACATTTGAGTTGCCACCACACTGATGTGCTGCATCATATTGTCCTGATGCACGCGTTGAGAGAGGACCTCCTCGAACAACACTTGTGCTATTGTCTTGGGTTCCCTGGGTCCAGATGTGTCAGAGGGGTCCACAGTTTGTACTGTAACACTGCTGGGTGTGGACCCACTGTGCCATAGGCCCGGTTATGCGCTGGAGTGGCATAACTAAGGGACTACCTGTTTTTTTGCTGGAGCCTGTGGTGGTGAGGATAGGCTAGGCCTCCGGTAGTACCACTTCAGGACCGGAGAGTCCGAGGCATGAGTATGTGGTATAGGGGAGCAAAGACAGAAACATAGTCAGACGATCTGAGGTCGGGCCAGGGAGCAGTAGGCGTAGCCGAGATCAGGTGTAGAGAGGTCAAGCAGGATGGGTAAACAAGCCGAGTCTTTTTAAAAGGAAAGAGGACTAACAGAGAAAGAACAATGTTCAAGCAAAGAGTGGGGGGGTAGAGCTCTCTAAAATAAGGACCTGCTGACAAGGAATAGGCTGGGCAACCACCAACTCTCTGTAGGACACAGGATGGTTAAACGCCCCCACAACCCCTTAAGGCTAGATGGATACCACATACAGCAGCAATGCTGAGGAGTGTAGGAGGAAACAAGTTCAGCGGCACGACCTGCCATGAGGACAAACCGTACGGTGAGTGGGGTGGCACTGAGGATACAATGCTAGTTACTGACGTGACATCTATCTGTATTAGACTTTTCCAACTAATAACCCCATACAGTTCACATATTAAAGGGGTTATCCAGGTCTACTTATTTTTTTTGTTTACTATGCACGTAAAAACTGACTTCCTGCCTGTTGTGCCCAGCGCCGACTCAGAGTGGTTACTGATGGCTCCTGCCAGCTATTCAGCTGCTCCGCATCAACAGGGCAACTGTTCCTCGTCTGTTGATGGGGCGTGACTGCCGGTTAGACAGCCGAGAGCCAGCTGTCAATCAGCATGACATGCACAGTCACGCCCTGTCAACAGAGCAGAGTGGAAGAGAAGCCGCTGCTCTGTGGACGACTCATCAGCGGAAGCTGTTGCGTTTCCGGCATGAGCTGCCTGTGACTGTTCTGTGCCTGCAGAGATCGACGCCGGGCACAACAGGCAGGAAGTTAGCAGCTACTTGGCTGTTAGTTTTTAGGCCCATAATAAAAACATTAACCAATTGTGGATAACTCCTTTAAAGATAAACTTGCTGCACGTTTTTACATATGGAAATAGTGGTATGTATAGGCGCTTGTCTCACCTCAAAAATTATATTTTTTTTGTAAAGATCTCATGTGGTCCTGAGAAATCTAGCCTAGAAGCCATATGCACTCAGGGTGTCAAGGCATTTAAAAAAGGACTAAATGCAACGACAAACATGCCCCCAGTGCACTTCCAGCCTCATGTGCATCTTGCTTCAATGCTGGATTTCTCAGGATTGCCACATGGGATCTCTACAGAGTAACATATTTGAGGACAAGAGACTATACAGCCGCCACACTACTTCCAAGTGTAAAACATGCCGAAAGGTTTTATTTAACATGGATTAATACATATATTATCATTTACCTGCTCCATTTACCTTAAAAAACACAGATAATCTAGATAAACTTGAGGCTAAACATATCCTAGTGAGCAAAAATTGTGAAACTTCTCCAAAAAAGATTTGCTTTATTGCATGCAAACGCATTCAGATAACATTTTTGAAGGGTTATCTGCATATTTCACATAGTCTATATGTGGTTGTTCACATGTCCCTGTTTTACAGACCAAGTGACCCCCACCCCCCCAAAAAAAAAAAAAAAAAAAGTAGACATGCCTGCTTTTCATCAAAGTCCCGGATCTCTTGGCTATTGAAATCAATGCGTTTGTGAAAATAAATAAATAAAGGACAGCACACAGATGTCATGTCCCATCCCAGTACTGTTTTTATGGTTCCATAGGATTTTTAACAGTACTGTTGCAAATACCTTTCACCCTGCTGATTTCTGCTCTACCATTTCTTACCAGCACAAGTGCGGACTCGCGGAGAATTTCATGCTGCTGTTTGACTCATGCGACTATAACATACCGTAATAATAGTGCTAGCAATTAGTTTTTCCACACCATTGAATCAGGGAGGACATGTTTTCATTGCAGTTAATTATAGCTATGATGTTACTTTGGAATTTCCAAGAAAAAGGCCGTAAAAACTATTCAGTCTACAGCAATTCACCTACGGTAATTATACAGATCTTGTTTCTGATAGGCAAATATTGCAACTTATTTCTTAGCTATTCTGCATCTGGGAAGGTTGTGGGATACACAATATGGTTACAGCCCCCATATGGGGCTCCCAGGGTCCTGGATGGTGAATCGGACTAGTCGTGCAATAATCGGGGGGGGGGATGTAGTGTGTGTACGTGCAGCGGGTCTGCATGCGAAGACAGGGACACTTCCTTCAGCCGCCAGAGTGCACTTTTATTCATCACAAAACACAGTTATAGATAAGATGTACATTTTCATTCCTGGAAAAAAAAATCTAGTATACACATTGAAGCAATCATAATAACAGGTGAGGAAACTCTATAAATATGCTGCATTTCCCCAATTATCTCATACTGATCCTCAAACCCGCCAGCTGTGGTCAATGTCAGCACATAGACACTAGTGAGCTGCAATGTATACAGACATTAACGCCAGGCACTGGCATCCAACAGTATGAACGATCAATAATCCAGCGCATTCTCGGTCCTAAAAGGATGCCGGATTACTGGAACTTTACTGTATCTACAATGTTACTAAATACATAAATATTTTAGCTGCTTAAAAGGAAATTTGTCGCCTGATTTTTGCTGCTCCTTCTGTAGGGACGGAGACCCTGATTCCAGAAATGTGTCACTTACTGGGCTGTGTGTTGCTTTTTTTTCATAAAATCCCTGTTTTCTCTGCTGCAGATCTCTGATTGCGGAGCTGTGTATAACCCCACCCACACGATTGATTGGCAGCTCTGTCATTAGGCAGAAAGCAGCCAAATCAGTGGTGGGGGTGGGGTTGGACTACCTGGTAGCAGGTTTACTAGTCCTCTAATCATAATCTCCCACTGATAAAAGCGATTTTTTTAAAATTAAAACTACACCAAGCAGCCCACTAAGTGAAACATCACTGGAATCAGAGTATCTGCCCCTACATTTATGCTGCTCTCAGATTAAGTGGCAAAAACCAGGTGACAGATTCCCTTTAATACTGTAGACAGGTGTGGATAGTTTGTAGTAACATTGTCACATGCCTGTGTACTTATGACCTCCATATTTATAAAGTACAGCAAATATCGGCAGGATGTATCTATGAGTGTGTACTGCTATCACATTAGAAATGTTGTGACCATTGGACACAAATACACTAGCCGACCACGGCTGTATAAACGACCGCCAATCAGAAGCCAATCCTACTTCCATGCATGCAAAATGATCATTAAAACAATCGTTCTGGAACACCATTGTTCTAGGCAGCACATGCCATATTTACACAGGACAACGTGCTCCCGAAAAAGGTGGTTTTTAAATTAAGCTGAAAAATGATTTCACTCAACAAATGAGGGCGTTCCTTGATCGTCGGGTGCTTGGCAGCCTGCACAATAATTGGAAAACAAAGTTTTCGTTGCTAGGTCAAAACACTGTATTTAATAGCAGTCTTTGTGCCAAACCTACTTACAGAGACACATAGAATATACAATTTCTTAAAAAAAAAAGTTTTACACCACGATCAAAACTTAATTAATATTTCATAGCGGACTTCAAATAAATGAAGGTTAGCAGGCAGCAGTCACGTAGGTGAACAACCATATGCCAAATCTTCACCGTGTATTCGCTCCTGCAGATGCAATCATGGTTTTTACCTTGTATGATCGATGGCCATGTCGTGACATTGATTCCCTAATTCCCTGCTGCTTTGAGCATCTTGTGCTGCCACATTACTGTCCCCATCGTGATCTACATACGGTTTTCCCCCTACAAGACCTATACGAAGACCTTACACCCACAGAGGTCGGGGCCAGGATTGAAAATCTGCATCACTAAAACAAGCAATAGCAATCTTCTACTATTATTGAGGATTTTTTTTTTTACATTTTACCTTGGTTTTTCTGATGCATTGTTAGTGCAGAGACACTGCAATTCTGAATTTTTTAAAAAATGCATTTTTTGCAGTTTTTCCTGACTCCCTATAAAGTAAAAGATTCACAAAAAAAAAAAATGCTCACGAGCCTGAGCCTTCATGAAACCCATCCACTTGATGGTGGATATTGAGACCCCACTTACACGGCAGCGCCTGAACACTGCGAATGTACCAGGACAGCGCAGATATAAATCTGAGTAATCGGAGTATGCATATACACAGGTTTTTCTCCAAGACACTTGTATGGAGTTTAGATGAAGACGTGTTACTGTACCATACGAGGGTCTGCGCTGCGCAGGCATACAAGCGTTCAGGGCACTGACCGACGTCTGCGCAGCACATGCCCATATGCAATGCAATCATGACTGGAGATCTGCGATATCATGAACTAGGGTAAAAAACAATAGGTAAAACCATCAGCTCACCAAAATATGTCCAGGCATTTGGCAGTCCATGGAATGCTTGGAGATGGTGGGGCCAGGATCCCCAGGGGGCAAACAAAAAAGTGGAGAAATCCAGGGTGCCAGGGGCCCTTCCACTGTCTTTTAATGTTCGTTCTGTATGACGTTTTAATAGACTTCGAATAAATGGATTTTCTTTATCTATTTTTCCTTGGTGCTGGATTTCTCCACTTTTTTCTTTGACCTGCCTGTCACTAGGGTTGTGTTGCTTACAGGCACATTGGGGGTCTTAATATTAGAGTCAGCAGTGTCTTTGCTCTGCCAAATTATTTAAGATGGAGTCCAAGTAGTCCTCCACCCCTACAAAATAAAACAAAACCCTACTACAGGAGGCTCTACCCACTATATAAATTTATCACCTAAGATAAGATGGAAATGTATGATCACTGGAGAGGGTTCGACCTGCGGGGACCTCAAGAAAAAGGGTCCTAAAGTCCCCAGTAAGAATGGCGGATTGGTGTGCATGCTCGACCACAGCTCCATTTACTTTCCGTGGGACTGATGAGGACAACAGAGCGGCTCTCTCTAGCATTCCCGCATATATTAGAGCTCTCTCTCTAGCACTTCCACAGACATTAGAGTGCTCTTTCTAGCACTCCTGCAGATACTAGAGCGCTCCTGGCAGATATTACAGTAGTGATCACACATGCACACTACATCTACATTCACAACAGGGGGCTTTGGGACCCTCTGTCTTGTAATCAGTGACGATCCCAGGATTACAGAGTGCCATAGGGTAGTTACAACCAGCCAAGTCTGAAATACTATCTTACACATAATAACAATGCCCCTTTACTAATGAAATAAAACATGTTACGGTCGCACATTACTGAGATGCTAACGCTAAATGGTTCCCCTCTACCTACGGTGAGTATGTAAAGTATTCAGACCCCTTTAAATTTTTTCACTCTTTGTTTCATTGCAGCCATTTGGTAAATTCAAAAAAGTTCATTTTTTTCACATTAATGTACACTCTGTGTTAGGGTTGGCGGAACGCACCGAGTACGTATATATGTATTATTAGGTGCGTTTGCAACCCGGGGTCCACCGTGCATGAGAGGAACCTGCTGCTGGCAAATGGCGGCGCTATATGGCGGTATAAGCGAACTCTTAACTCCACAGAGTCGCTAGGAACAAGATGCTGTGCCCTGTTAACCTCACAGAGGTACACAGCTACCAACCAGAGCAAACTGTGGTCATGCAGTCAGAGAAAACAAACAACTCCTCACCGGAGGTGCTGGTATTCTAGCGGCTTATTTCAGTAAAGGCCCTGAATACACTCATACAAACTCCTCACCGGAGGTGCAGGTATTCTAGGGGCTTATTTCAGCCAAACCCTAACCGCATCCAGACATGACCACACTGGCGCTGAGCTCATAGACATTGGTTTGATACTAGCACGACCATGCGAACCTTTTATAGCTGCACCAACTTCAGGACCTTCCTAGAGGACCAATGGGAGCTACAGTACCAGAGCAACTTCAGGACCTTCCTAGAGGACCAATGGGAGCTACTGCAGTATCTGAGCATGTGACCCCCGACCTCCAATGAGAGGTCTTACCCCGGGCATGCTCAGAAGGGGAAAAGCAGGACTTAGTCCCAGAGACGTCTGCTCGCCGCTGACCAGTACTGGCTACAAAGGCAGAGCCTGGAACAGTAGTAACCAGTCGCCCAGTATCAGCCTGAGCCATACGCTGGGGCCGACGTCTCCGCTGAGCAGGCTCCACTGCGGCTGGAGAAGAATGGGAGACCGCAGCGGAGGTGGTTCGAGATTCCCCTTGTGCAGAGGCGGGAACTCGACACCTAACAATCTGCAACCCATCGTAACTGAAATGTAGAAATTTTTGCAAATGTAATAAAAAAGAGAAGCTGAAATATCACATGGTCATAAGTATTCAGACCCTTTGCTCAGACACTCATATTTAAGTCACATGCTGTCCATTTCCTAGTGATCCTCCTTGAGATGATTCTACGCCTTCATTGGAGTCCAGCTGTGTTTAGATAAACTGATAGGATTTGATTTGGAAAGGCACACACCTGTCTATATAAGATCTCACAGTGCATGTCAGACCAAATGAGAATTATGAGGTCAAAGGAACTGGCCAAGGAGCTCAGAGAGACAGAATTATGGCAAGGCACAGATCTGGGCAAGGTTACAACAGAATTTCTGCAGTACTCCAGGTTCCTAGGAGCACAGTGGCCTCCATAATCCTTAAATGGAAGAAGTTTGGGACCACCAGAAGTCTTCCTAGACCTGGCCGTCCAGCCAAACTGAGCAATCGTGGGAGAAGAGCCTTGGCGAGAGAGGTAAAGAAGAACCCAAAGATCACTGTGGCTGATCTCCAGAGATGCAGTAGGGAGATCGGAGAAAGTTCCACAAAGTCAACTATCACTGCAGCCCTCCACCAGTTGGGCCTTTATGACAGAGTGGCCCGACAGAAGCCTCTAATCAGTGCAAGACATATGAAAGCCCACATAGAGTTTGCTAAAAAACACATGAAGGAATCAGAGACAATGAGAAATAATATTCTCTGGTCTGATGAGACGAATATAGGCCTTTTTGGTGATAATTCTAAGCGGTATGTCTGGAGAAAACCAGGTACTGCTCATCACCTGCCCAATACAATCCCAACAGTGAAACATGGTGGTGACAGCATCATGCTAGGGGGGTGTTTTTTAGCTGCAGTGAAAGGACAACTGGTTGTCATTGAAGGAAACATGAATGCGGCGAAGTACAGAGATATCCTGGATGAAAACCTCTTCCAGAGTGCTCTGGACTAGGGTTGAGCGAAACGGGTCGATCATTTTCAAAAGTCGCCGACTTTTGGCTAAGTCGGCGTCTCATGAAACCCGATCCGACCCCTGTGCTTGTCGGCCATGCGGTACGCGACTTTCGCGCCAAAGTCGCGTTTCAATGACGCGAAAAGCGCCATTTCTCAGCCAATGAAGGTGAACGCAGAGTGTGGGCAGCGTGATGACATAGATCCTGGTCCCCACCATCTTAGAGAAGGGCATTGCAGTGATTGGCTTGCTGTCTGCGGCGTCACAGGGGCTATAAAGGGGCGTTCCCGCCGACCGCCATCTTACTGCTGCTGATCTGAGCTTAGGGAGAGGTTGCTGCCGCTTCATCAGAAGCAGGGAGAGCGTTAGGCAGGGTCCACTAACCACCAAACCGCTTGTGCTGCAGCGATTTCCACTGTCCAACACCACCTTCGGTGTGCAGGAACAGTGGAAGCTATTTTTTTTTTTTTTTCCCCTCAGCGCTGTAGCTCATTGGGCTGCCCTAGAAGGCTCCGTGATAGCTGTATTGCTGTGTGTACGCCACTGTGGAAACCAACTGCTTTTTTCAAAGCACATATCCTCTTGTTCCTTCCTTTCTGCACAGCTATCTTTTTTGTTTGTCCACACTTTTTATTTAATTTGTGCATCAGTCCACTCCTATTGCTGCCTGCCATACCTGGCTTACATTACTGCAGGGAGATAGTAATTGTAGGACAGTTTTTTTTTTTTTTTGTTTTTTTTTTGTGGGAGATTAAGATTGGCATTTCTGCTACAGTGCCATCCCTGTGTGTGCCATCTCTCACTGAGTGGGCCATAGAAAGCCTATTTATTTTTTCCGTGATTTGTGTTCTAAAATCTACCTCAACACAGAAACACTACATCAATCAGTGGGAGAAAAATATTGGCCTCAGTCAGGGCTTGTGTGCCACTGCTGTGTGTGCGCTATCATTCAGTGGGCTATAGCAAGCCTATATTTTTTTTTTTTTTTTAATATTATTTGGTTTCAAAAGTCTCCCTGAAAAAAAAAAAAAACCTAAAAAAACAGTGGGAGAGTAATATTGCCCTTTCAGCTTGTGTGCCAGTCTTGACTCCTGGGTGTGCCACCTCTCTCCCTCTCATTCAGTGGGCCATAGAAAGCCTATTTATTTTTTTTTTTAAATATTATTGGGTTTCTAAAGTCTCCCTGAAAAAAACAAAAAATACATAAAAAAACAGTGGGAGAGTAATATTGCCCTTTCAGCTTGTGTGCCAGTCTTGACTCCTGGGTGTGCCACCTCTCTCCCTTTCATTCAGTGGGCCATAGAAAGCCTATTTTTTTTTTTTTAATATTATTTGGTTTCTAATTCTCCCTGAAAAAAAAAAAAAAACCTAAAAAAACAGTGGGAGAGTAATATTGCCCTTTCAGCTTGTGTGCCAGTCTTGACTCCTGGGTGTGCCACCTCTCTCCCTCTCATTCAGTGGGCCATAGAAAGCCTATTTATTTTTTTTTTTAAATATTATTGGGTTTCTAAAGTCTCCCTGAAAAAACAAAAAATACATAAAAAAACAGTGGGAGAGTAATATTGCCCTTTCAGCTTGTGTGCCAGTCTTGACTCCTGGGTGTGCCACCTCTCTCCCTTTCATTCAGTGGGCCATAGAAAGCCTATTTATTTTTTCCGTGATTTGTGTTCTAAATTCTACCTCAACACAAAAACACTACATCAATCAGTGGGAGAAAAATATTGGCCTCAGTAAGGGCTTGTGTGCCACTGCTGTGTGTGCTATCTCTCATTCAGTGGGCTATAGCAAGCCTATTTTTTTTTTTTTTTTTTTTTTTTTTAATATTATTTGGTTTCTAAAGTCTCCCTGAAAAAAAAAAAAAACCTAAAAAAACAGTGGGAGAGTAATATTGCCCTTTCAGCTTGTGTGCCAGTCTTGACTCCTGGGTGTGCCACCTCTCTCCCTCTCATTCAGTGGGCCATAGAAAGCCTATTTATTTTTTTTTTTAAATATTATTGGGTTTCTAAAGTCTCCCTGAAAAAAACAAAAAATACATAAAAAAACAGTGGGAGAGTAATATTGCCCTTTCAGCTTGTGTGCCAGTCTTGACTCCTGGGTGTGCCACCTCTCTCCCTCTCATTCAGTGGGCCATAGAAAGCCTATTTATTTTTTTTTTTAAATATTATTGGGTTTCTAAAGTCTCCCTGAAAAAAACAAAAAATACATAAAAAAACAGTGGGAGAGTAATATTGCCCTTTCAGCTTGTGTGCCAGTCTTGACTCCTGGGTGTGCCACCTCTCTCCCTTTCATTCAGTGGGCCATAGAAAGCCTATTTTTTTTTTTTTAATATTATTTGGTTTCTAATTCTCCCTGAAAAAAAAAAAAAAACCTAAAAAAACAGTGGGAGAGTAATATTGCCCTTTCAGCTTGTGTGCCAGTCTTGACTCCTGGGTGTGCCACCTCTCTCCCTCTCATTCAGTGGGCCATAGAAAGCCTATTTATTTTTTTTTTTAAATATTATTGGGTTTCTAAAGTCTCCCTGAAAAAACAAAAAATACATAAAAAAACAGTGGGAGAGTAATATTGCCCTTTCAGCTTGTGTGCCAGTCTTGACTCCTGGGTGTGCCACCTCTCTCCCTTTCATTCAGTGGGCCATAGAAAGCCTATTTATTTTTTTTTTTAAATATTATTGGGTTTCTAAAGTCTCCCTGAAAAAAACAAAAAATACATAAAAAAACAGTGGGAGAGTAATATTGCCCTTTCAGCTTGTGTGCCAGTCTTGACTCCTGGGTGTGCCACCTCTCTCCCTCTCATTCAGTGGGCCATAGAAAGCCTATTTATTTTTTTTTTTAAATATTATTGGGTTTCTAAAGTCTCCCTGAAAAAAACAAAAAATACATAAAAAAACAGTGGGAGAGTAATATTGCCCTTTCAGCTTGTGTGCCAGTCTTGACTCCTGGGTGTGCCACCTCTCTCCCTTTCATTCAGTGGGCCATAGAAAGCCTATTTTTTTTTTTTTAATATTATTTGGTTTCTAATTCTCCCTGAAAAAAAAAAAAAAACCTAAAAAAACAGTGGGAGAGTAATATTGCCCTTTCAGCTTGTGTGCCAGTCTTGACTCCTGGGTGTGCCACCTCTCTCCCTCTCATTCAGTGGGCCATAGAAAGCCTATTTATTTTTTTTTTTAAATATTATTGGGTTTCTAAAGTCTCCCTGAAAAAACAAAAAATACATAAAAAAACAGTGGGAGAGTAATATTGCCCTTTCAGCTTGTGTGCCAGTCTTGACTCCTGGGTGTGCCACCTCTCTCCCTTTCATTCAGTGGGCCATAGAAAGCCTATTTTTTTTTTTTTTAATATTATTTGGTTTCTAATTCTCCCTGAAAAAAAAAAAAAAACCTAAAAAAACAGTGGGAGAGTAATATTGCCCTTTCAGCTTGTGTGCCAGTCTTGACTCCTGGGTGTGCCACCTCTCTCCCTCTCATTCAGTGGGCCATAGAAAGCCTATTTATTTTTTTTTTTAAATATTATTGGGTTTCTAAAGTCTCCCTGAAAAAACAAAAAATACATAAAAAAACAGTGGGAGAGTAATATTGCCCTTTCAGCTTGTGTGCCAGTCTTGACTCCTGGGTGTGCCACCTCTCTCCCTTTCATTCAGTGGGCCATAGAAAGCCTTTTTTTTTTTTGGTTTTTTTAATATTATTTGGTTTCTAAAGTCTCCCTGAAAAAAACAAAAAAAACATAAAAAACAGTGGGAGAGTAATATTGCCCTTTCAGCTTGTGCGCCAGTCTTGACTCCTGGTTGTGCCACCTCTCTCTCTCTAATTGTGGGCCATAGAAAGCCTTTTTTTTTTTTTTTTTAATATTATTTGGTTTCTAAAGTCTCCCTGAGAAAAAAAAATAAATAAATTAGGTGGGAGATTAATATTGACATTAGTGCTTGAGTGACAGTCCTGCGTGTGTGTCATCTCTGTGATTTTGTGCCACAGAAAACAGAGTGTGTAACATTGTGCCTGATTTTCCTTGTGGTCTCACCAACCTGTTAAGGGATATTGAAATCATACTGAAGTTATAGCTCACCGTGTAAGTTGTTTGATAGCAACAAATAAAGTTACTTTGGTTAAGATTTTAAAACAATGAGGAAGTCTGGTGCAAGAGGTCGTCGTGGGCGTTCATTGTCAGCTGGTAATGATGGTAGTGGTAGTGGAGCATCAGGTGGTCGTGGGGATAAAAATATTCCACCTAAGTCTGGAGCTGTGGAGCCAGTTTCGTCGTCAGGCTACACAAGGCCTCGAACGCTCTCTTTTCTGGGAGTAGGAAAACCGCTTTTAAAGGCGGAGCAGCAACAGCAAGTTTTGGCTTACATTGCAGACTCAGCCTCTAGCTCTTTTGCCTCCTCTTCCGAAACTGGTAAATGTAAAAGCAGCGCGTCGCTTGTGGATGTTCACGGTCAGGGACAAGTCGCTTCCTTGTCCTCCTCAGCAAAAACTACAACAAGAGAGAAGGATGCAGCAGGCGACACAACGGGTCACTCCATGGAGCTCTTTACACATACCGTCCCTGGCTTAGAAAGTGAAACATTTAACAGGCCATGCCCATTACAAGTATATTCTGACATGGAGTGCACTGATGCACAGCCACAGCCAGAGTACTATGCTGCTCCTTTGACTCAGACCACCACATTGCCCTCTCAGGGTACAGATCCACAATCAGACCCTGATGAGACTATGTTGCCCCGCCACGAACGCTATACCACCGACCGACACAGTGACACAGACGAAGTTGCACACGAGCTCGAAGAGGAGGTAATAGATGACCCAGTTATTGACCCCGATTGGCAGCCATTGGGGGAACAGGGTGCAGGCGGCAGTAGTTCAGAAGCGGAGGTGGAGGAGGGGCCGCAGCAGGCATCAACATCGCAACAGGTTCCATCTGCCGGGCCCGTATCTGGACCAAAACGCGTGTCAAAGCCAAAACCTGTTGGAGCACAGCGTTGCCATCCGGTTAAAGCTCAGTCTGCAATCCCTGAAAAGGGATCAGAGTCTAGGAAGAGTGCAGTCTGGCATTTTTTTAAACAACATCCAACTGATCAGCGCAAAGTCATCTGTCAAAAATGTTCAACTAGCTTAAGCAGAGGTCAGAATCTGAAAAGTCTAAATACTAGTTGCATGCATAGACACTTAACCACCATGCATTCTCAAGCCTGGACTAACTACCAAACGTCCCTCAAGGTTGTAGCACCCTCGGCCAATGAAGCTAGTCAGCAACGCAACATCCCTTCCGTCACTGTAAGGCCACCATTTTCCGCACCACCGGCAGTATCTGTGCAGGTTTCTTTGCCAGCCAAAAGCAGTCAGGGTCAGGGAATCACCAGTTTTGTAGGAGGAAATATTGCATGTAGGGCACCGGCGGAAACAATACCGTCTCCAACCGTCTCTCAGTCTGCCATGTCCACCGGCACACCCGAAAGTTCCACGATCTACAGCTCTCCAGTCCAGCTCACCCTACATGAGACTCTGGTTAGAAAAAGGAAGTACTTATCCTCGCATCCGCGTACACAGGGTTTTAACGCCCACATAGCTAGACTAATCTCGTTAGAGATGATGCCCTACCGGTTAGTTGAAAGCGAAGCTTTCAAAGCCCTGATGGAGTACGCTGAACCACGATACGAGCTACCCAGTCGACACTTTTTTTCCAGAAAAGCCATCCCAGCCCTGCACCAGCATGTTAAACAGCGCATCGTCCATGCACTCAGGCAATCTGTGAGTACAAAGGTGCACCTGACTACAGATGCATGGACCAGTAGGCATGGCCAGGGACGTTATGTGTCCATCACGGCACACTGGGTGAATGTGGTGGATGCAGGGTCCACAGGCGACATCAATTTAGGGACAGTTGTGCCTAGCCCACGGTCTAGGAAACAGTTGGCTGTAGGCGTTCGCACCCCCTCCTCCTCCTCCTCGTCCTCCTGCAGAAGCTACAGCTCTTCCACAGAACGCAGTCGGCCAACCACTCCATCGGCAGATGACACTGTTGCACACCAGTTGTCCCATTATGGGCCAGCTACTGCCAAGCGTCAGCAGGCTGTATTGGCTATGAAGTGTTTGGGCGACAACAGACACACCGCGGAAGTTCTGTCCGAGTTCTTGCAACAAGAAACGCAGTCGTGGCTGGGCACAGTAGATCTTGAGGCAGGCAAGGTAGTGAGTGATAACGGAAGGAATTTCATGGCTGCCATCTCCCTTTCCCAACTGAAACACATTCCTTGCCTGGCTCACACCTTAAACCTGGTGGTGCAGTGCTTATTGAAAACTTATCCTGGGTTCTCCGACCTGCTCCTCAAAGTGCGTGCACTTTGCTCACATATCCGACGTTCGCCTGTACACGCCAGCCGTATGCAGACCTATCAGCGGTCTTTGAACCTTCCCCAGCATCGCCTAATCATAGACGTTGCAACAAGGTGGAACTCAACACTGCACATGCTTCAGAGACTGTGCGAACAGAGGCGTGCTGTTATTTATTTGTGGGAGGATACACGGGCAGGCAGTAGGATGGCAGACATGGAGTTGTCAGGTGTGCAGTGGTCGAAGATACAAGACATGTGTCAAGTCCTTCAGTGTTTTGAGGAATGCACACGGCTGGTTAGTGCAGACAACGCCGTAATAAGCATGAGCATCCCCCTAATGCGTCTGCTGATGCAAAGTTTGACGCACATAAAGGAGCAGGCGTCTGCACCAGAGGAAGAGGGAAGCCTTGATGACAGTCAGCCATTGTCTGGTCAGGGCAGTGTACAGGACGAGGTAGCGGGCGAAGAGGAGGTGGAGGACGAGGAGGATGATGGGGATGAGTATATTTTTAATGCGGAAACTTTCACGGGGGCACAGGAAATTGGTTGCGTGTCACGGCCGGGTTCTGGTTTTTTGAGGGACACAAGTGACGTAGATTTGCCTGCAACTGCCCCTCAACCAATCACAACCGGAGATTTGACAAGTGGAACTTTGGCCCACATGGCGGATTATGCCTTACGTATCCTACAAAGGGACACACGCATTACGAAAATGATGAACGATGACGATTACTGGTTGGCCTGCCTCCTTGATCCACGCTATAAAGGCAAATTGCAAAATGTTATGCCACATGAGAACTTGGAACTAATATTAGCAACCAAACAATCAACTCTTGTTGACCGTTTGCTTCAGGCATTCCCAGCACACAGCGCACGTGATCGTTCTCACACGAGCTCCAGGGGGCAGCAGACTAGGAGTGTTAGGGGTGCACACATCAGAAGTGGCGTTGGACAGAGGGGTTTTCTGACCAGGTTGTGGAGTGATTTTGCTATGACCGCAGACAGGACAGGTACTGCTGCATCAATTGAAAGTGACAGGAGACAACATTTGTCCAGTATGGTTACTAACTATTTTTCATCCCTTATCGATGTTCTCCCTCAACCGTCATTCCCATTTGATTACTGGGCCTCCAAATTAGACACCTGGCCAGAATTGGCAGAATATGCATTGCAGGAGCTTGCTTGCCCGGCAGCAAGTGTCCTATCAGAAAGAGTATTCAGTGCTGCAGGGTCAATATTAACCGAAAAAAGGACTCGTCTGGCTACCCAAAATGTTGACGATCTAACATTCATTAAAATGAACCACAACTGGATTTCAAAATCTTTTGCCCCACCTTGCCCGGCCGACACCTAGCTTTCCTATGAAAAGCTCTTGCCTGTGAATTACTTTTCTAATGTCTAATTTGCTGCTGCAGATTGTACAGCATACGACATGTTTACACCTCCCTAAATGGCCAAACTCCCCACACGGGGCCGTGGTATCGCGACTTGGCGCAAGCACCCGTGAGACTGCTGTTTGTCTGAAGAGGTGGGTGTGCTCGCTTTTGGTTGACGGCATTGCTACTGGGTCCCTCATAGTACAATGTAGTGTCTCTGGCGGTGGTGGTGCGCACCCAACGTCAGACACACCGTTGTAACATGAGTGGCCCTGGGGCGGTCCCGCCGGCCTCAAGAGAGTTCCCCCCTACCCCAGCTCAAACTGGGCTGTACTACGTGCAAAATTATGTCGCACAGCTCCACCAATCTTTAGTCTATTCGCTGACATCATTCAATGTCTGGCACTGACAATACAAATTTGTAGACATCTATGATGCAACTTAAAGTAGTCTGTGTCTGTGTCCTATATTGGCACCATTAAATAGTTACTGCCAAATTACTATGTCAGAAACACAGCAGATGAGCCCACCCCTGTACCTAAGTATGCCATCTTTTTTTTTGTTTTGGTTGTTTTGCGAGACATTAACATCTATTTATATTTTGGGAGTACTGGGACAGACACTCCTTGCACTACTCCTCCACTCAGCACCAAGCTGCCTGCCCGTGTATCCATGTAACCGCTGTAAAACTGCCATGAGCCTATTGTTTGTTATTTTAGGCCTTTGATAGCCTGTCTGCGGTCCCTACTCCTCCACTGACCACCAAGCTGCCTGCCCGTGTATCCATGTAACCGCTGTAAAACTGCCATGAGCCTATTGTTTGTTATTTTAGGCCTTTGAAGCCTTTCTGCGCTCCCTCCTTCCACTAGTCCTCCACTGACCAGACCACTGCTGCCCGTGTACCCCTGGAACCAATTTTAAAGTGCCTACAGCCAGCCCATTTTATTGTGTTAGGCCTTCGAAGCCTGTCTGCGGTCCATACTTCCACTAGTCCTCCACTGACCAGACCACTGCTGCCCGTGTACCCCTGGAACCAATTTTAAAGTGCCTACAGCCAGCCCATTTTATTGTGTTAGGCCTTCGAAGCCTGTCTGCGGTCCATACTTCCACTAGGCCTCCACTGACCAGACCACTGCTGCCCGTGTACCCCTGGAACCAATTTTAAAGTGCCTACAGCCAGCCCATTTTATTGTGTTAGGCCTTCGAAGCCTGTCTGCGGTCCCTCCTTCCACTAGGCCTCCACTGACCAGACCACTGCTGCCCGTGTACCCCTGGAACCAATTTTAAAGTGCCTACAGCCAGCCCATTTTATTGTGTTAGGCCTTCGAAGCCTGTCTGCGGTCCCTCCTTCCACTAGGCCTCCACTGACCAGACCACTGCTGCCCGTGTACCCCTGGAACCAATTTTAAAGTGCCTACAGCCAGCCCATTTTATTGTGTTAGGCCTTCGAAGCCTGTCTGCGGTCCCTCCTTCCACTAGGCCTCCACTGACCAGACCACTGCTGCCCGTGTACCCCTGGAACCAATTTTAAAGTGCCTACAGCCAGCCCATTTTATTGTGTTAGGCCTTCGAAGCCTGTCTGCGGTCCCTCCTTCCACTAGGCCTCCACTGACCAGACCACTGCTGCCCGTGTACCCCTGGAACCAATTTTAAAGTGCCTACAGCCAGCCCATTTTATTGTGTTAGGCCTTCGAAGCCTGTCTGCGGTCCCTCCTTCCACTAGGCCTCCACTGACCAGACCACTGCTGCCCGTGTACCCCTGGAACCAATTTTAAAGTGCCTACAGCCAGCCCATTTTATTGTGTTAGGCCTTCGAAGCCTGTCTGCGGTCCCTCCTTCCACTAGGCCTCCACTGACCAGACCACTGCTGCCCGTGTACCCCTGGAACCAATTTTAAAGTGCCTACAGCCAGCCCATTTTATTGTGTTAGGCCTTCGAAGCCTGTCTGCGGTCCCTCCTTCCACTAGGCCTCCACTGACCAGACCACTGCTGCCCGTGTACCCCTGGAACCAATTTTAAAGTGCCTACAGCCAGCCCATTTTATTGTGTTAGGCCTTCGAAGCCTGTCTGCGGTCCATACTTCCACTAGGCCTCCACTGACCAGACCACTGCTGCCCGTGTACCCCTGGAACCAATTTTAAAGTGCCTACAGCCAGCCCATTTTATTGTGTTAGGCCTTCGAAGCCTGTCTGCGGTCCCTCCTTCCACTAGGCCTCCACTGACCAGACCACTGCTGCCCGTGTACCCCTGGAACCAATTTTAAAGTGCCTACAGCCAGCCCATTTTATTGTGTTAGGCCTTCGAAGCCTGTCTGCGGTCCCTCCTTCCACTAGGCCTCCACTGACCAGACCACTGCTGCCCGTGTACCCCTGGAACCAATTTTAAAGTGCCTACAGCCAGCCCATTTTATTGTGTTAGGCCTTCGAAGCCTGTCTGCGGTCCATACTTCCACTAGGCCTCCACTGACCAGACCACTGCTGCCCGTGTACCCCTGGAACCAATTTTAAAGTGCCTACAGCCAGCCCATTTTATTGTGTTAGGCCTTCGAAGCCTGTCTGCGGTCCCTCCTTCCACTAGGCCTCCACTGACCAGACCACTGCTGCCCGTGTACCCCTGGAACCAATTTTAAAGTGCCTACAGCCAGCCCATTTTATTGTGTTAGGCCTTCGAAGCCTGTCTGCGGTCCCTCCTTCCACTAGGCCTCCACTGACCAGACCACTGCTGCCCGTGTACCCCTGGAACCAATTTTAAAGTGCCTACAGCCAGCCCATTTTATTGTGTTAGGCCTTCGAAGCCTGTCTGCGGTCCATACTTTAAATACTCCTCCACTCACCACCAAGCTGCCTGCCCGTGTATCCATGTAACCGCTGTAAAACTGCCATGAGCCTATTGTTTGTTATGTTAGGCCTTTGATAGCCTGTCTGCGGTCCTTACTTTAAATACTCCTCCACTCACCACCTAGCTGCCTGTGTATCCATGTAACCGATGTAAAACTGCCATGACTGCCTACTGTTTGTTATTTTAGGCCTTTGATAGCCTGTCTGCGGCCCCTACTTGCAATACTCCTCCACTGACCACAATGCTGCCTGGAGTGCCTGCCTGTGTATCCATGTAACCGATGTAAAACTGCCATGACTGCCTACTGTTTGTTATTTTAGGCCTTTGATAGCCTGTCTGCGGCCCCTACTTGCAATACTCCTCCACTGAGCACAATGCTGCCTGGAGTGCCTGCCTGTGTATCCATGTAACCGATGTAAAACTGCCATGACTGCCTACTGTTTGTTATTTTAGGCCTTTGATAGCCTGTCTGCAGCCCCTACTTGCAATACTCCTCCACTGACCACACCAATGCTGCCCGTGTACCCCTGGAACCTATTTAAAAGTTCATAGAGCCTAGTTATATATTTTATTTACTATTAATAAGGCCATGATGGACTACGCTGTACCACGCTACAAGCTAACCAGTCGACACTTCTTTTGCGAGAAAAGCCATCCCAACCCTCCACCAGCATGTAGAAGACCGCATTGTCCATGCACTCTGGCAATCTGTGAGTACAAAGGTGCACCTGACAACAGACGCATGGACCTGTAGGCATGGCCACGGAAGATTACGTGTCCATTACGGCGCAATGGGTTAATGTGGTGGATGCATGGTCCACAGGGGACAGCCTACTAAGTCTGTCTGCAGTCCCTAATTCAAATTGTCCTCCACTGTCTAAATCGGAACTTCCACCTTCTGGCTTTCGGCCTATAGTATCAGAAATTAAACTGCATTTGGCCTTCAACTTTGGTTAGGGCCTACTAACGGCTTCTGCCCCTCCCTGGTGTTGTCCTCAACTAAATAAAGCTGAGCTTCAACCTTCCGGCTCTCATTAAGTGGTTTTAAAAAAAAAATGGTGGTTAGGGCCTACTAACGGCTTCTGCCCCTCCCTGGTGTTGTCCTCAACTAAATAAAGCTGAGCTTCAACCTTCCGGCTCTCATTAAGTGGTTTTAAAAAAAAAAAAAATGGTGGTTAGGGCCTACTAACGGCTTCTGCCCCTCCCTGGTGTTGTCCTCAACTAAATAAAGCTGAGCTTCAACCTTCCGGCTCTCATTATGTGGTTTTAAAAAAAAAAAATGGTGGTTAGGGCCTACTAACGGCTTCTGCCCCTCCCTGGTGTTGTCCTCAACTAAATAAAGCTGAGCTTCAACCTTCCGGCTCTCATTAAGTGGTTTTTAAAAAAAAATGGTGGTTAGGGCCTACTAACGGCTTCTGCCCCTCCCTGGTGTTGTCCTCAACTAAATAAAGCTGAGCTTCAACCTTCCGGCTCTCATTAAGTGGTTTTAAAAAAAAAAAAATTGGTGGTTAGGGCCTACTAACGGCTTCTGCCCCTCCCTGGTGTTGTCCTCAACTAAATAAAGCTGAGCTTCAACCTTCCGGCTCTCATTATGTGGTTTTAAAAAAAAAAAAAATGGTGGTTAGGGCCTACTAACGGCTTCTGCCCCTCCCTGGTGTTGTCCTCAACTAAATAAAGCTGAGCTTCAACCTTCCGGCTCTCATTAAGTGGTTTTAAAAAAAAAATGGTGGTTAGGGCCTACTAACGGCTTCTGCCCCTCCCTGGTGTTGTCCTCAACTAAATAAAGCTGAGCTTCAACCTTCCGGCTCTCATTAAGTGGTTTTAAAAAAAAAAAAAATGGTGGTTAGGGCCTACTAACGGCTTCTGCCCCTCCCTGGTGTTGTCCTCAACTAAATAAAGCTGAGCTTCAACCTTCCGGCTCTCATTATGTGGTTTTAAAAAAAAAAATGGTGGTTAGGGCCTACTAACGGCTTCTGCCCCTCCCTGGTGTTGTCCTCAACTAAATAAAGCTGAGCTTCAACCTTCCGGCTCTCATTAAGTGGTTTTTAAAAAAAAATGGTGGTTAGGGCCTACTAACGGCTTCTGCCCCTCCCTGGTGTTGTCCTCAACTAAATAAAGCTGAGCTTCAACCTTCCGGCTCTCATTAAGTGGTTTTAAAAAAAAAATGGTGGTTAGGGCCTACTAACGGCTTCTGCCCCTCCCTGGTGTTGTCCTCAACTAAATAAAGCTGAGCTTCAACCTTCCGGCTCTCATTATGTGGTTTAAAAAAAAAAAATGGTGGTTAGGGCCTACTAACGGCTTCTGCCCCTCCCTGGTGTTGTCCTCAACTAAATAAAGCTGAGCTTCAACCTTCCGGCTCTCATTAAGTGGTTTTAAAAAAAAAATGGTGGTTAGGGCCTACTAACGGCTTCTGCCCCTCCCTGGTGTTGTCCTCAACTAAATAAAGCTGAGCTTCAACCTTCCGGCTCTCATTAAGTGGTTTTAAAAAAAAAATGGTGGTTAGGGCCTACTAACGGCTTCTGCCCCTCCCTGGTGTTGTCCTCAACTAAATAAAGCTGAGCTTCAACCTTCCGGCTCTCATTAAGTGGTTTTAAAAAAAAAAAAAATGGTGGTTAGGGCCTACTAACGGCTTCTGCCCCTCCCTGGTGTTGCCCTCAACTAAATAAAGCTGAGCTTCAACCTTCTGCTCCAAATTACCATTTTAAAAAATGCAATAGGCTTTTCCGGCCTACTAAAGGTGTCTGCCCCTCCCTGGTGTTGTCCTCAACTGAACAAAGCTGAGCTTCCACATTCTGGCTTTCGCCCTATACTATCAGATATTAAACTGCATTTGGCCTACTAGTGTGGTTAGGCCCTTGAAACAGTGTCTGCTGCTCTTGGGTTTGCTACTCCACTGAACAAAGCAATGCCGCCTGTTTAGTCCTGTTACCAATTTTGAACTGCATGTAGCCTACTTTATTCTTTGGCCCTATATCTGTTTCCTCCTCATCCTGCCCATTGCCCAGCCACTGCTAAATGAGTCTGCTGGTACATTGACCTAGACCACTACATTCCCCTTGTACTCTACACAGCCAGAATCTGACCCTGCTGAAAGTAAGGTTCCCCTTCCCGCATGTTATACCACCTTACACAGGGACAAAGAGGAAGGTGCAGATGAAAGTGCAGGTTCCTTCATCAGGTGGGGGGGCATACTCGTTGGCGACGTCACTGGCACAGGGCCCCTCAGAGTACGCAAAAGTGTCGCTGCTGGTGGGAGGCGCCCCCGCCATGCAAACACACCGCCGTACTTTGAGGGGCCCTGTGCCAGTGGCAATGCGAACGAGTGGGCCCCCCCTGCTTGCTCAGGATCACAGCACTTGCAACTTTTAAATACTTACCTTTCCCTGCAACACCGCCGTGACGTAGTCCGCATTTCCTGGGCCCACGAAAAACTTGAGCCAGCCCTACTCCCCCCACAACTTTCCCCCAATTCCTTATGCCCAACTATTATTATACAGTTAATTAAGATTGGCAAGCTTCAGAAACAAGAATGGATGTTTTTGGCATTAAAATGGGCACTGTAGGTGTTTTCCTGGCCTCCACTCACTGCCGACTATGCTTCCCCATTGACTTGCATTGGGTTTCGTGTTTCGGTCGATCCCCGACTTTTAGCGATAATCGGCCGACTGCACTCGACTCGACTCTGGACAAAATCGGGTTTCCCAAAACCCTACTCGATCTTAAAAAAATGAAAGTCGCTCAACCCTACTCTGGACCTCAGACTTGGCCGAAGGTTCACCTTCCACCAAGACAATGACCCTAAGCACACAGCTAAAATAACAAAGGAGTGGCTTCAGAACAAGTCTGTGACCACTCTTGACTGGCCCAGCCAGAGCCCTGACCTAAACCCAATTAAGCATCTCTGCAGAGACCTAAAAATGGCTGTCCACCAACGTTCACCATCCAATCTGACGGAACTGGAGAGGATCTGCAAGGAAGAATGGCAGAGGATCCCCAAATCCAGGTGTGAAAAACTTGTTGCATCATTCCCAAGAAGACTCATGGCTGTACTAGCTCAAAAGGGTTCTTCTACTCAATACTGAGCAAAGGGTCTGAATACTTATGACCATGTGATATTTCAGTTTATCTTTTTTAATAAATTTGCATTTGCATTTACTACAATTCTGTTTTTTTTTAGTCAAGATGGGGTGGAGAGTGCACATTAATGAGAAAACAAATGAACTTTTTTGAATTTACCAAATGGCTGCAATGAAACAAAGAGTGAAAAATTTAAAGGGGTCTGAATACTTTCCATACCCACTGTATATACACCATGTCGGCTTACTAATGTTTTACAAGCTAAATCCTTCACGTTTCAGATACTGTAACAAAACTATTAATTCATTTTTGACTTATATATGAAAGTTATTGCAAGTCTTCACAAAGACCGAATCTCAGCAACTACATGTTCAGAATTCAGGCCGCAGATGAGAAGTGTCCACTCTCCAATGTCATATCAACATTAAGTCTGTCTCGATGATCTCCTGTTACGAACGTAGAAAAATAAATACGTTGTGATGCAAAAATGAGGAACGCTAGCTGCTTCACTTGATGCCTTCACAGAAGAAGACATTGTGCTTTAGGAGGCTTTCAGAACGACCACTGGTAGAAAACATGTATGTACCATTCAGTATCTCCTATAGTTCCCTCTTCCTCCATAGCCTCCATCACCGTATCCTCCTCTGCCCTGGTAGCTTCCTTGTCCACCTCTATTAAAATCCCTTGCACCTGCATTGTACCCTCCTCTCCCATAACCACCACCGCCACCTCCACCTCGTCCACCTCCCCTCCAGCCTCCTCTTCCTCCGTCGTCCTGTCTTTTCTTCCATGGTGGCATTTCTGGAGGTGGAGGATCTATCTCTGAAGGTCTTCCTCCTCGATCCGGCACCCTGCCCATGAGAATCTGAAGTGCGATGTAGAGAGAACAAGTAAAATAGTCATTATCCAAACACATCTGATATTACCCAGAAAAAGAACCTTCTGGTTATCTAAATGGGTCCAAAGTTATGTAGCAATTCATTACTTAAAGGGGTTGTTCCCCATTAATAAAAGAAGCAAGCCACCCTGCACTCACCTTCCCCAGGTTCACCAGCGAGTCTATCCGGGTGTCTGCATCTCATGGATGTCACATCGACAGCCAATGAGTGAGCTCAGCGGCTTAGAGCGGGGCGTTCCTGCTGAGCTCACTGATTGGAAGCCGAGACTAGCCGTTGGATCCGGGTAAGATTACTTCAGTTTTATGACAAAGTTTAGATAGAAACTTATTCGAAAAGGAACAAACCCTTAAAAGGCTTTGCCCAACTTTGCAACCATTGCAATTTGTATTGTCTTGTGTGTAGGAACGATAAAGACCCATTATTGATGAGCTCAGTGCAGTTATACATACAGTAACTAATGGGCTGCTGTGTGTGTCGGAGCACAGACCACAGCTGTCAATCACTGCTGAGTGGGCAGGGAGAGACTGGCATATAACAGGGGGATCCTCCCTTTGTGATACCAACAGGTTTCAATATAAGAGCAAAATACATATCTATCAATCCGTGCATTGTTACCATGGAAAACTGTATTCTGGCACAAAGAGCGGGACAATAAGATCTCACAGTCGCCTCTGTCCTATTCTGGAGCGCTGCCGGTGGGCTAGCTGTGCTCACAATGATTATACAGCATATGGTCATGTCATATCATGCACATACACCATGACTGGGAATCAGAGCTCAGCAGATCCCATCCGCTGCTAGGTCTCCATAGTGACTGAAAGATGAGACCGGCTGACTAAGTCTTGGCCCCAGCTGTCGTGCCGGTCCCTTATTGTTCCGTCTCGTTAAGAAGCGTATAGAGCAAAACCAGAAAAAAACAAAATTGATATGTTTTTCATAAGCACTGAAGAGAGGTGTCCTCACTGCAGAGGGAGAGCACTGACTGTAGGGTTATATGTGGGATGGAAAATGATGATTACCAGGAGACGCTACAAGGAAAGATTGTGGGGTCATAAAGTCAGCGATGGGAAGCCCTACCTACAATCTTCACATATTCTATATCAAGATGTCAGGCATCAAGCTGGACCAATGTCCATCAGCTAGTACAGCTAGTGTGCAGGCGGAGGGAACAAAATATATCCCAGTCGATTTACCTTATTGATGGGGCACACCATCTTTTCTCGGGCAGATCCACTACTAGTACGGACTATCTTCGAGAAGTCCCGTCTGGCGGCCAAGAGATGCGGCACAGAAATTCTCGTTTTTGGGGACAGTGAGTAACGGATTGGTTGGTACACTCTTGCAATTTCATCCATTTTTGCCTAAAAGCACAGATAAAAGAAATAGTTGTACACTCATATGAAAAAAGGGAAAAAAAAACTTTTCCACAAATTAAACTGTTATAGTCTGTGTATTCTGACCTGTGATTTTGGATTATAAATCTAGAAATAGAGGTCATAAAGTAAGATGATCCTCATCAGGACAGCTGATTGTGGACTGTCCAATTCCCAGGACTGCTGCTGATCAGACACGGGTAACCTATCTCAAGGACGGGCAACCTAAACCAAGGCCGGACAGCCTATCCCAAGGACTTACAGCCTAATCCAAGGCCGGACAGCCCATCCCAAAGACGGGCAACCCATCCCAAAGACGGGCAACCCATCCCAAAGACGGGCAACCCATCCCAAAGACGGGCAACCCATCCCAAAGACGGGCAACCCATCCCAAAGACGGGCAACCCATCCCAAAGACGGGCAACCGATCCCAAAGACGGGCAACCTATCGCAAGGACAGGCAACCTATCGCAAGGACAGGCAACCTATCGCAAGGACAGGCAACCTATCACAAGGACAGGCAACCTATCACAAGGACAGGCAACCTATCACAAGGACAGGCAACCTATCACAAGGACAGGCAACCTATCACAAGGACAGGCAACCTATCACAAGGACAGGCAACCTATCTTGAAGATGGACAACCTATCACAAGGACGGACAACCCATCCCTAGACTGTCAATCAAAAAAAAAATATATATTTGTGAAAACCCTAGTAAGGTGAAACTCAAAATCAATTAGCTCTCCATAACTGCATCCAAAATACCTTTTCCATGTGATTCAGTAGCGGAGACCCGAACCGATGCAGTTTGATAAATTCATTACAAAAAAACGTGGCCTCACTGCACTGGGTGTGAACACACTGAAATGAACATTCGGTCTCATTGTTTGCCTACATGGCCCCCCCGCACACAAAGCTAGTCATTGGTCAAGTGTTGGGCAAGTGGTGCCGTCAATGTGCTGGCGAATCTGTTAGATAGGATTGTGTCCAGATTACACCAAACATTTAATGATACAATATACTGTTGGCGTGGCTTCATGCTGCCACATTGGTGTCCTGTGTCACACGACACGAAGGAACCCACCTTGGTTAGCCATGACAAAACTTTTCCAACTACTGTAAGTTTTATACTTTATTTTATGGGCACTTTCTTGGAAGGATCTGATCTCGCCAGTTCGTTATGCTTGTCCGTGTTATTACATTCATTACTATGATTTGCGACGCTCTGCAATTACAAGGGGACACAATCGGAAGGAAGCCCTACAGGATCCTAGGTGGCACCGTTAGAAGCTTCATATGGAAGTGCTGCCCTCGTGTGGCGTTTAGTGTCACTGCATATATATTTTCTCTCCTGTTAAGACTCCAAAGTGAAGAGACCGTAGTCTGGAAAGCTTGGGATTTGTTCCCATCATTTCAGCTAGCCCTTAAAAAGTACAGTATCAACCACTGAGGATTCTCAATTTTTATCATTTTTTAATCTGCTGGCTAACACAGTAGAAAGATATATTTTTCTTGGATCAGCTTTTTTACGTCCCATATATTGCACTTCCTGTGTCATTTTGCTTCATTCACCTTAGCTTTGTCGGACCACCCAAATGACTGCACGGTGACATCCAGCCGCTTTATTAACATCCTGCGACGGCACTCGTATTCTTTACAGAGAGCGTCATTAATTTTCTCCAGACGTTCCTATAATATAAGAGGCGCACAAAATTAAATGTCTGATGTGATGTTTTATATGTTTATGGGTTGGATGAAAGATTCATAGATCTTCAATATGACCAATATAGGGAAAACGGGTGTCACCGCTCCTGACGAGGAAACTGAAGGATACCATAAAACGTCTCAACCTTTTTACAATCATATGAATGTGAGAGTTGTATAAATCTACATTATTTATACTGCACCCGTGCGGTCATTTACAGTACATCACCATCCTCTGATCAAAGTTAACAGGGTTTCACGTATCTGCCAAACACAATATTAGATTTTTTTTGCCCCCTCCCATGTACCTGTCACCTTTCTGGCCCCTTAATGGTCAAGACCAATGAGACAAAGATTTTAATTTTCCTTATCACTTACAAGCTCATCATTTAGGTGTAATGCATATACAGAGAGGACGACTAGGACACCACAACAAGCAATCCCAAATTTCGTACGACTCCTAGTTATGAACGCAAGATTAAAAAAATAAATAAAAACTGAAAACTAATACTGACCTAAGTGCTCACCTCTCCGGCCGCCCGCTACTCACCGATCGATTGCCTTTCTTCAGCCATTGCGCAACCCCTCTCTGATCTCTTCATTACAGGTCAGGACGGCGTTCAGTCCTCACAATTCACCGATTGTTGCAATGTCAACACGACAAGACATGCACCACCACCTAATGACGAGAAGTGACCTCCGTGGCTTGGATGCAGGCGGAAGCCCTGGCGTATAACGAAGAGGTCTGAGAGGTGTCGCAAGATGGCGGTAAGAAGAGAACCAAATAGCGGGCAGCGAGGCAACAGAAGAGGTCAGTGATGAAGGATTCATTTTTTGTTTTGCCAGCCCTGTTCCAAAGCACATACAATTTTGGGTTATGAGCAAACCTACAGATCCACTCTAGTTTGTACCCTGGGAACTTAAGATTTGGGGGTCGTCATCTAGATCTATGGTGCCTTATCGTTCCTTTGTAGTTCTTAGATTTCATATGGAGACAGAGGATTTTCTCATATAAATCTCCATTGGATTCCATATTACAGAGTTATTCTGCATACCGAGGAGTGTATATGGAGACCCCGTAGAAAGGCAGCCGGGAGCCCATGTGCTTCCACACAGCCTCATGACGATAGCATTGCTTAATATGGCTGACAAGTAATAATTTAATCATTCTGTGGTTCTGCAGACCCTGTACTATCTACATACACCCCTCACCCACAAGTATACTGTATCGGACATGGCTTCCTCACCAGCTGCTGAGCAGTCAGATCCACATTGAGCAGGGCCTGGTTAACGCTGGCAGACTTCAGTTTTGGTAAAAGTTCCGTAACCTGCAAATAATAAATCAATTTAAATTCTAAGAATACAAAATAATATCAGTGCATACATGAGCAATAACATCTTACTGAAGGTATGGCCGTGAAAGGGATTTATCAGGGTCTGTGGAGGGTGAGGATCAGCTAAACCAGGGATGTCAACCTCAAAATTATAAACTTGGACAAAAGTAGCAAACCAACCTTGTTATTTATTAAAAAAAGGTCTACAATTGAGGAAGTTTTTCCTCATCATCAAATATAAAATGATAAACTTTTTCATATAGAAACAAACTTAACCCCTTCACCGCTGAGCCTGTGTTCACCTTCCTGACCAGGCCAAATTTTACAATTCTGACCACTGTCATTTTACGAGGTAATAGCTCTGGAACGCTCAGTGATTCCGAGAGACTGTTTTCTCGTGACATATTGTATTTCATGACAGTGGTAACATTTCTTCAATATGACTTGCGTTTATTTGTGAAAAAAAAAGGAAATTTGGTAAAAATTTTGCAACTTTTAATTTTATGCCCTTAAATCAGAGTCATATCGCACAAAATACTTAATAAAATTTCCCACATGTCTACTTCACTTTAATTTTTGAAACAATTTTATTTATTAGGAAGTTATAAGGGTTAAAAGTTGACCAACAATCAGACGAGGCATGATTATGAACCCTGTAAAACCTTGCAAAGGTGTGCAAAGATGACCAGGTCACGGCCTTACAAATCTGTAAAGCCGAGGCCTGGTGACTCAAACTCACCTGATGGTTGTAATGGCAACTTCTCATTACAGAAGAGAAAACGGAATTTCCTGAATGGGCTCAAAACGGAGCGTGCTGGAGTGCGCCAAGGACAAGGTTAAGATCTCATGAATCTATCGGGGAACGATAAGGAGGTGCCAGGTGGGCGACTCCTTGAAGAAAAGTCTTTACCTAGGAAGGAGACGCCAGATTTAATTGGAAAAGAATTGACAGAGCGGAAACCTGCTCATTAAGAGTACTGAGTGATAGACCCGAGTCAAGACCCGCTTGTAGAAAACCAAGGATGGAAGGAAGGAAAAAGGACATAGGAACCAAATTGTTGTCCTCACACCACCGGAAGAAGGCCTTCCAGTATCTGTGGTAGGCACATGAGGAAGCTGGTTTTCTCGCTCTAATCATGGTTTGAATGACCTGATGGGAAAAACGAGCCTCTATCAGAACTGCGGCCTCAACGGCAATGCCTTTAAACTTAAAGACTGTGAAGGCCTTGCAAAAGAAGATCCGGATGGTCTGGAAGCCTCCAGGGAACGTCCATGAGCTTGTTAACCAGATCTGCGTACGAGGCCCGTCATGTCCAGTCTGGAGCGATCAGGATTACAGGAATCCCTTCTGCCTTTTATCTTTTTCAAGATTCTCGGAATCAAGGAGGGGACAGAAAAAGAAAAGGCAGTTGGAAATGTGACCACGGGATTACTAGAGCATCGGAACCGATGCTAGGCTAGGGATCCCGGGACCTGGTTACGTACCAAGGAACCTTATGGTTCATCCGAGATGCCATCAGGTCAACGTCCGGTGTGCCCATTTCTGGCACATCTGGCTGAAAACTGTGGGGCTGAGTGACCACTCGCCTGATGCGAGACCCTGACGGCTCATAGAATCCGCTGCCCAATTTCCCACCCTCAGAATGTGCACGGCTGATATTGCGGGAACGTGACGTTCCACCCATCGCAGAATCCTTGTTACCTGTACCATAACCTGTTTGCTGCGTGTCCCACCTTCTTGGTTTATGAAAGCCACGGTAGTGGCGTCATTCAACTGTACGCGGACCAGCTAGCCTGTGAGGAGGGTATGCCAGTAGCAAAGGGCAAAGAAAATTGCCCTGATCTCCTGGAGATTGATGGGGCGAATGGCTTCTTGGGCGTTCCAGCAACCCTGCGGTGATGAAGAAAAGACCGCTCTCCAACCAAGGAGACTGGCGTCGGTGGTGATGACCTGCCACCGGAGGAGAGGAAGGAAAAACTTCCCTCGTAGGACTGAGGCTGATAGTGTGCATCAGGTAGGAACTGCCTCACCTTGAGAGGCAGAAGCACAGGTCGGTCCAGAGAGATTGTCCTCTTGTCCCAAGCCGACACGAGGGCCAGCTGAAGAGGACACGTATGGAACTGGACAAAGGGCACAGCTTCCATGGCGGCAACAATCATCCCCAGAACTCTCAAGCAGGACCGCAGGGGGAGAGGAGCTGGTAGCTTTAGAGTGCGGAACCCCAGGGAGAGAGAAAAAAATTCTCCTTTGGAAGGAAGACGTGGGCTTGGGCTGTGTCGAACCTCATGCCCAGAAAACACCAGGTGCTGAGCTAGGGTCAGGGAGAACTTCTCTCTGTTGGCAATCCAGCCGAGGTAGACCAAAGTGTCCAGGGTGATCTGAAGACTCTGGTCGCAGTCTCGGCTGGACGGCCCCTGGATCAGATGATCGTCCAAGTAAGGAATTATGAGAATCCCTTGGAGCGAATAGTGATCCTCCTGGATCGCAAACCATAAAAATCTCTGATGCTGAACACAAACAGAAATGTGAGATAAGCATCCTGAATGTAAATAAATTCTCCAGATTCTATGGAGGTGATTACCAAACATAGGGACTCCATCCTGCAAAGACGGATCCGAACGTGATGGTTCAATCGCTTGAGGTCCAAAATCGGAGGAAACGATCGGTCTTTCTTCGGGACTATGAAAAGATTGGAGTAGAACCCTGAAAACCGTTCATTACGGGGAACAGGTATGATTACTTCTGTGCGTAATAGAGAAGAGGCGGCCAGAAGAATCGCTTGGCCTAGGTGCTTCGGTATAACAGAGCCGTGGGAAAAAAAACAAAAAAACAAAACACCACATTTTTCCCACAAAAATCTTTTTTAAGCCAAAAATTTTGTATTTTCACAAGGGGATCTTCACACTGGGAAATGGGTAAAAATTTCACCATTATTTCTCCTACAATTTCTACTGAACGTGGCAATACCCCATATGTGGCTGTACAGTACTACTTTGCCATACGGAGAGACTTGGGAGAGATGGAGCGCTATTTGCCTCCTGGAGCGCAGATTTTCCTAGAATAGTTTGCAGACTCCATATACAGAGCCCCTGAGTGCTAGAAAAGCAGAATCACCTCAAGTAACCCCATTTGATATTTTGAGAGCTATATATTTTCCATATTTCGGCTGACAGTCATGTGATGGCATGTTTTTTGCAGGACGAGCTGACGTTTTTATTGGTACCATTTTCGGGCACATGACTTTTTTTTTTTTTTAATTTCTTTCTATTATGATTTTTGGGAGGCAGAATGAACAGAAACCAGCAATTCAGGAATTGATTTTTTTTATGTCATTCCGCGTGTGTTAAGAGTGATAAGACTGCTTTTTTCTTCGGGTCAGTATGATTACAGCAATAACACATCTATGTTTTTTATGTTTTGGCGCTTTTAAAACACGTTTATAGAAAAACTTATTTTTGTATCGTTTTATTCTGAGAGCTATAACTTTTTTATTTTTCCGCTGATGGAGCTGTATGGTGGCTTATTTTTTGTGGGACAAAACGACATTTTCAGCGGTACCATTTTTATTTACTTTCATCTTTTTGATCATGTTTTATTCCACAACTTGCTAAAGCATGCTCTGAGCATGATCTAGCATGCTTGGTAACTCTGGTGACCCGGTTATCATCAGGATGACATTGGGTCACCATGGCAACGATCAGTCTCTCGCGATGATGTCGCGGGGGCGCCGAACGGAGTGCAAAGGGGGATCCCTTCCTCTGTGACCGATTTCGATTGCAGTATTTAGTTGGCTAAAATGCCAGGAGTGGTGCGGGCTCCACTCCTACACGGAGTGCCGGGTGTCAGCTGAAGAATCAGCTGACACCCGGCAGCAATGCAAAATCGCCACGATGTATCCACACATCCAAGGTCGGTAAGTGCCAGGTGACCTGGAAGTATGGATACGTCAAAAGGTCATAAAGGGGTTGTTCCACAAACTAAGTACATTTTAATTAATAGTTCTTAAGAGTAAGATTACATGACAGGAGAATTGGGTATGGGCGTACTTAGACATTATGGGGCCCCATAGCAGAACTTCCTATTCTTCCTCCACCCCATCTCCAAAAAAAAAACAACCCTTAACATTAGGTGGGGTCACAGAAGGGGAACATCTCATAACTTTGCAGCCCATGCTAAGGAATGTTCCTTCTACTGAACTCCCTAGATTGCACTTTCATTGCTCCCATACAGTATGATGCCAACAAAAATGTCCTTCAAACACAGTGTGTGACATCCTCCACAGTACTCTCCACATGCACAGTATGACCCTACTGAACCACCCCCTTTAACACCTGGTAAAGTTTGGTGACCCCCAATACAGTATGATGCGACAATTGCAGTTCCCACACAGTATAATGGTCCCCAGGTAGTCCTTCATACATTACAGTAGACCCAACATAGTACTCCATACAGTATAATAGCCCCGACATATCCCTCTATAATGAATAATGAGCCCCACAAAGTTCTTCATACAGAATAATGGCCCCACATAGTGCTCCATACAGAAAATGGCCCTCGTAGTGCTCCATACAGAATAATATCCCAACAAAGTCCTTCATACAGAATAATGGCCTCACAGTCCTTCATAAAGAATAATAGCCCCTCGTAGTGCTCCATACAGAAAATGGCCTCACATAGTGCTCCATACAGAATAATGGCCCCACATGGCCAAATATAATCACCCTGTAGGCCAGAGTTTGACATGTCTGAGCTAGACAACAAATGCACCAGATAAGGTTTCTGATTTTAAAAATAATAACTGTATGCGGTGGTCATAACCTCATTAAGTAAGAGGGTCTTATGACAAGATTTTGCAGAATATATAATAGTAAATTAATTGCAGCATTTAAAATAAATAATTACCTCTACTTACCGTATATACTTGAGTATAAGCCGACCCGAGTATAAGCCGAGACCCCTAATTTTGCCACAAAAAACTGGGAAAACTTAATGACTCGAGTATAAGCCTAGGGTGGGAAATGCAGCAGCTACTGGTAAATTTCAAAAATAAAAATAGATACCAATAAAAGTAAAATTAATTGAGACATCAGTAGGTTAAGTGTTTTTGAATATCCATATTGAATCAGGAGCCCCATATAATGCTCCATGCAGTTCATGATGGCCCCATAAGATCTCCATATTAAAATATGCCCCATATAATGCTGCACAAAGGTTAATAATGGCACCATAAGATGCTCTATAGAAACATTTGCCCCTTACAATGCTGTATAAATGTTGATTATGGCCCCATAAGATGCTCCATAGATTATGCCCCATATAATGCTGTATAAAGGTTGATGGCCCCATAAGATACTCCATAAATTAAACCCCATAAAATGCTCCGTAGATTATGCCCCATAAAATGCTCCACAGATTATGCCTCATAAAATGCTCCACAGATTATGCCTCACAAAATGCTCCACAGATTATGCCCCATAAAATGCTCCATAGATTATGCCCCATAAAACGCTCCACAGATTATGCCCCATAAAATGCTCCATAGATTATGCCCCATAAAATGCTCCACAGATTATGCCCCATAAAATGCTCCATAGATTATGCCCCATAAAATGCTCCACAGATTATGCCTCATAAAATGCTCCACAGATTATGCCTCACAAAATGCTCCACAGATTATGCCCCATAAAAAGCTCCATAGATTATGCCCCATAAAACGCTCCACAGATTATGCCCCATAAAATGCTCCATAGATTATGCCCCATAAAATGCTCCACAGATTGTGCCCCATAAAATGCTCCACAGATTATGCCCCATAAAATGCTCCATAGATTATGCCCCATATGCTGTTGCTGAGATTAACATTAAAAAAATCACATACTCACCTCTCGTCGCTCAGGCCCCCGGCACTTGCGATATTCACCTTCCCCGTTCGCCGCTCCATCTTCCGGCTCTGACTGTTCAGGCAGAGGGCGCACACCAACTACGTCATCGTACCCTCTGACCTGAGCAGTCACAGGCAGAGGACGCGGAAGATGGAGCAGCGCCCGGCAGTGGAACGGGTACAGGTGAATATCGGAATGCTAACCCTCCCCCGTTATACTCACCAGCTCCCGGCACGGTCCCTGGCAGCTTCTCACTGTCAGATGGTCTCCAGGAGCCGGCAGGTTCTTCCTATGTTCAGCGGTCACGTACCGCTCATTAAAGTAATGAATATGCGTCCATATTCATTACTTTAATGAGCGGTACCACGTGAACGCTGAACACAGGAAGAGCTGCTTGGAGACCATCGGACATGCAGGGACCGCGCCAGGAGCAGGTGAGTATGTGATAGCCGCCGCTCCCCCTCCCCCGCTGACCCCCTGGGACAAAATACTCGAGTATAAGCCGAGGGGGGCACTTTCAGCCTAAAAAAATGGGCTGAAAATCCCAGTTTATACTCGAGTATATACGGTAGTTATACCATCAGAAATGAAGAGCAGCTGGTAGAAGCTGGCACATAAAACAAGTCCCCACCTTTTCCTCTATGCTTTTTAACATTAAGGAGATGTTTGAAGATGATTGATCAGTAAGCCGAAGAGCTTCACAGATAGTTTTGGTCTCCTTATATGCGTCATCACCCGAACTCGAGTCTTTCTTTTTGTATTGTAGAATTTGTAAGGCCTGAAGCTCTGAACCTAAAAATACTGGAAGACATGAACAACAGCGTAAGATGAAGGTCACACTAGGTGACGGCTACAGGACACAACAGACAAGTTAGTTGTATCTCGCCTAATATGAGACTGAAAAATATGGAATCAGCAGCTAAGAATGTAAGCAAATTGAAAAACAGAAAATAGAACCACAGACTACTGCCAGAGTTTAATCCAATCAGCAGGGGATTTTGTCATGTAAAGCCTAAAGTGAATCTGCGACCAAGTTTTTGCTATGTAATCTGAGAGCAGCATGATGCAGGGGCAGGGACCCCGATACCAGCGATGTGTCACTTACTGGGCTGCTTGGTGTGGTTTTTATAAAAATCATAGTAAACATAATATATATATATATATATATATATATATATATATATATATATATATATATATATATATATATATTCTAGATGGTGGCCCGTTTCTAACGCATCGGGTATTCTAGAATGCACAGCCACGTAGTATATAACACAGCCCACTTAGTATATAGCATGGCCACGTAGTATATTGCACAGCCACGTAGTATATAACACAGGCCACGCAGTATATAGCAATGTGGACACCATATCCCTGTTAAAAAAACAATTAAAATAAAAAATAGTTACCGGTATATAGTCACCTTCCGTCGGCCCCTGGATCCAGCTGAGGCCTTTACCGATGCTCCTCGTGATGCTCCGTTCCCAGTAATGCTTTGCGGCAATAACCCGTGATCATGTAGTGGTCTCGCGAGACAGCCACGTGATCTCGGCTCATTGCCGCAATGCATTCTTGTGACCGGAGCGCGAGGAGCGGGAAAGGCTGGCGCGGACGGCGGCGGACTCTGGAAGGTGAGAATGTAATGTTTTAGTTTTTTTTATTATTATTTTTAACCTTCTATGTTTTTACTATTGGTGCTGCATAGGCAGCATCAATAGTAAAAAGTGAAGCAGTGCTAAATCCCGCCCCAATCTCGTTGATTGGTCGTGGCCGTTTTGCCGCGAGCCAACAGCGATGGGCACAGTCCGGCGGCAAAATGGCCGCTCCTTCCTCCCCGCAGTCAGTGCCCGCTTCATAATCAGGGTGGATAAAAATCAATGTTTTTTTAAAAAAATCAAAAAAATCGGATTTTTTTGATTTAAATCGGATTTTTTTGATTTAAATCGGATTTTTTTGATTTAAATCGGATTTTTTTCAATAAACTGCTTTTTGAGGAAAATATTTTACCATCCAAAGGTTCTTCCATCATGAGATAAAGCTGAGTTGTTTAACTCAGTAGAATAAAGGCTGTATATGTGTAACATTCACAATGCCATGCTCTTCCAGAGGTTTCTGTAGGATGCTGACTATCCAACAAGTTTGGGCATGTCAACTGAATGGAAAAAGAAACTAAACCAAAAGTGAAACCAAGCTAGAAGTGTGGAATTAAAGGGGCAGTATGAACAAAATGTGGAGGCTATTAATAGTTTATACAATTAAGACATGCTGCTTTTAAACACCTACCTATTGCCATATAGTAAAACAAAAAAGATTTTTACTTACTTTGGGGTCCCCCCCTCACCCTGGCGTTAGATCGTTGCCCCTAGTTTCGTCCGTGTAACTATGGGCGCACATGCGCACTGCTCTCACTTCTCATTTTAATCGTGATTTATATTAAAAAAAACCTTTTGATTTAAATCAGTGATTTAAATCATGATTAAAATCATGATTTAAATCGATCCGATTTAAATAGAAAAAAATCTTTTGATTTAAATCGTGATTTAAATCATGATTTAAATCGGCGTGATTTAAATCAATCCACCCTGTTCATAATCCCCTCCAGTCAGCGCTCACATAGGGTTAATGGCAGCGGTAACGGACAGCGTTATGCCGCGGTGTAATGCACTCCGTTACCGCTGCTATTAACCCTGTGTGACCAACTTTTTACTATTCATGCTGCCTATGCGGCATCAATAGTAAAAAGATCTAATGTTAAAAATAATTTAAAAAATAAAAAATCGTTATATACTTACCGTCCGTCGGCCCCCGCATCCAAAACAGGCCTTTCCCGCTCCTCGCGACGCTCCGGTGACCGCTCCATGCATTGCGATCTCACGAGATGATGACGTAGCGGTCTCGCAAGACCGCTACGTCATCATCTCGCGAGACCGCAATGCACTCTTGAGACCGGAGTGCACGAGGAGCGTCGGTAAACGCTTCGCCTGGATCCGGGGGCCAACGGAAGGTGAGTATATAACTATTTTTTATTTTAATTCTTTTTTTTTTAACAGGGATATGATGCCCACATTCTTATATACTGCGTGAGCTGTGCTATATACTACGTGGGCTGTGCAATATACTACGTGGGCTGTGCTATATACTACGTGGGCTGTGCTATATACTACGTGGGCTGTGCTATATACTACGTGGGCTGTGCTATATACTACGTGGGCTGTGCTATATACTACGTGGGCTGTGCTATATACTACGTGGGCTGTGCTACATACTACGTGGGCTGTGCTACATACTACGTGGGCTGTGCTACATACTACGTGGGCTGTGCTATACACTGCGTGGGCTGTGCAATAAACTATGTGGCCTGTGCAATATACTACATGGCTGTGCAATATACTACATGGCTGTGCTATATACTACGTGGCCTGTGTTATATACTGCGTGCGTGGGCTGTGCTATATACTATGTGGCTGTTATATACTCCGTGGGCTGTGCTATATACTCCGTGGGCTGTGCTATATACTACGTGGCTGTGCTATATACTACGTGGCTGTGCTATATACTACGTGGCTGTGCTATATACTACGTGGCCGGCCGCGAACAATCAGCGACAGGCGCAGTCTGGCCGCGAATTGGAGCGGAATTTGAACCACGCTTCGCTAACTGGTCACGGCTGGCCGAATCCTGTGTATTCAATGTATTATTCTAAAATCTTCATAAACAAACTACATACATATTCTAGAATACCTGATGCGTTAGAATCGGGCTACCATCCAGTGTGTATATATATATATATATATATATACACATACATACATACACACACACACACACACACGCACACACATACACAGTACAGACCAAAAGCTTGGACACACCTTCTCATTTACAGATTTTTCTGTATTTTCATGACTATGAAAATTGTACATTCACACTGAAGGCATCAAAACTATGAATTAACACATGTGGAATTATATACTTAACAAAAAAGTGTGAAACAACTGAAATTATGTCTTATATTCTAGGTTGTTCAAAGTGTCCACCTTTTGCTTTGATGACTGCTTTGCACACTCTTGGCATTATCTTGATGAGCTTCAAGAGGTAGTCACCGGAAATAATCTTCCAACAATCTTGAAAGAGTTCCCAGAGATGCTTAGCACTTGTTGGATCTTTTGCCTTCACTCTGCGGTCCAGCTCACCCCAAACCATCTCGATTGGGTTCAGGTCTGGTGACTGTGTAGGCCAGGTCATCTGGCGTAGCACCCCATCACTCTCCTTCTTGGTCAAATAGCCCTTACACAGCCTGGAGGTGTGTTTGGGGTCATTGTCCTGTTGAAAAATGATGGTCCAACTAAATGCAAACCGGATGGAATAGCATGCCGCTGCAAGATGCTGTGGTAGCCATGCTGATTCAGTATGCCTTCAATTTTTAATAAATCCCCAACAGTGTCACCAGCAAAGCACCCCCACACCTCCTCCTCCATGCTTCACGGTGGGGACTTGCAGCGGATACCGCGTGGCTCTCGTGCCTCTTCCCCTCCCGCTAGCCGGACTGACCTACCATTCAAAACTGTTTTCAGTGCAATTTTTCCAGTTAAACTTACATTTTGATGCGAATCAATTAATTCCTACCGGGGTTCTACTATATATACCATTCATGCTATATTTAGCACACTGATGAAGGTCCATTGCAAACCGAAACGTTTGTGACTACTGTATGTATATTAAACACCCCCCTTTTTGCATCACATTGGAGTGTGCTAGTTGTAACTATTCCACGTATTAAGGTTTGGGAACCTATATCTATGCACCTCCTCTTTTAGGCTGTGCTGAACATTTTCTATATCACGGTGGGAACCAGGCATGTAGAGTCCATCTGTTCACCTTTTCTGCGTCACACAAAGACACGGTGGTTGGAACCAATGATCTCATATTTGGACTCAGACCAAAGCACAGATTTCCACTGGTCTAATGTCCATTCCTTGTGTTCTTTAGCCCAAACAAGTCTCTTCTGCTTGTTGCCTGCCCTTAGCAGTGGTTTCCTAGCAGCTATTTTACCATGAAGGCCTGCTGCACAAAGTCTCCTCCTAACAGTTGTTGTAGAGATGTGTCTGCTGCTAGAACTCTGTGTGGCATTGACCTGGTCTCTATTCTGAGCTGCTGTTAACCTGCGATTTCTGAGGCTGGTGACTCGGATAAACTTATCCTCAGAAGCAGAGGTGACTCTTGGTCTTCCTTTCCTGGGGCAGTCCTCATGTGAGCCAGTTTCTTTGTAGCGCTTGATGGTTTTTGCCACTGCACTTGGGGACACTTTCAAAGTTTTCCCAATTTTTCAGACTGACTGACCTTCAATTCTTAAAGTAATGATGGACACTCGTTTTTCTTTACTTAGAATTTGTATTATGGCAGGAAAAAAGCAGCTAACAGTCTATTCAGTAGGACTATCAGCTGTGTATCCACCAGACTTCTGCATAACACAACTGATGGTCCCAACCCCATTTATAAGGCAAGAAATCCCACTTATTAAACCTGACAGGGCACACCTGTGAATTGAAAATCATTCCCGGTGACTACCTCTTGAAGCTCTTCAAGAGAATGCCAAGAGTGTGCAAAGCAGTCATCAAAGCAAAACGTGGCTACTTTGAAGAACCTAGAATATAAGACATATTTTCAGTTGTTTCACACTTTTTTGTTAAGTATTTATTTCCACATGTGTTAATTCATAGTTTTGATGCCTTCAGTGTGAATGTACAATTTTCATAGTCATGAATTGAAAATACAGAAAAATCTTTAAATGAGAAGGTGTGTCCAAACTTTTGGTCTGTACTATATATACACACACACTCAGCAGGCAGGTGGGACCCGCATTTGTACACAAATGCAGGTCCCAGAGAAGGGGCTTGCATCTGTCAGACATTTATGACATATCCATTGTCTAAGAAGGGAGTTTAGTAACATTTATGACAATCCAGAGGTCAATATCAGGTAAAGTATGCATTTATCATATTATAGGTCAGTTATAGCCAACTTTTCGGTGAAGGGGCACAGTCACATAGAATCCAGAATGAATCCATATGCTTTAATCATTACACATGAATATATGGCTACCCTATCCCTCCTGAGTGAAACCTAATTACAGGGCATCACAAAAACCTTCTACCAAAAGGAAGCGTGAAGTCCGAGTGGCAGTTTAGCATCACCTTAAAGAATGATGTACCACCGAGTGGCTATTAACACTGCATTTTGGCCCTTCTGGCGGCTGTTCCACGTGAATCCATGAAAAACAGAAATCAGATGAAAACCTGAGACAGAGCCATAGCGTGTAATGGGAAAAAGATCAAATGGCTTGTGTGCATAATTCTGGAGGAGTCCATCATTTCAGACGGACGCAAAAACTTAGCCACTGTTCAGCAGGCAGATGTGTCCGCCAGGGTCCAGAGTTCTTCTCCTCTAACACTGGCTACAGGCTTGTACTTTAGATTTCATCAGTAGAGAAAAGCACTGAAAAGGATTCATTCCCAAGCAGGAAAGCTCTGGAACGACAGTGCTGGTGTGAAAAGACATACTGATTAGTGATAACTGCAAGTGCTCGTTATGTTCGTTTGCCGAGGCTGCTCAGCTATGCACAGAGTATCGCGGGTGCTCGAGTGACTTATTTGAATCCCCACGGCCGCATGTTTCATGGTTGACAAAAATACCAGATTCATTGTGGTGACTGATGTCAGTCACCCCACAAAAGCATATACTTCCATGCACTATAAGAATGCTAATCAAGAGAAACAATGGAAGCTTGTTTAAAAGGTATAAATACGAACTTTATTGAAAAAATGACACACTTAAAAGCCAAGCACTTATCAAAATAATGATAGTGCAACACAAAAAGAATGACAATTGACATAAGACACCAGACGAGTAAGGGTTTACCGCACAATGAATATTATATATTAGGGAAATGCCCCATGTTTCAAGAAAAAGGCATAAGTACTCAAATTGAACCTCAAAACCCCCATGCATATATATCCTCAGGGATACACCGTAAGTCCCATATGTAAGTTGTAACAGGGCCCAGACCCATACTAGTTGCCTATTATCAAATGCATGGGGATGAACAAGGACAGTAGGAATACCTCACCTAAGTGCATGCTGAGGCTCATCCGCACTTAGGTGAGGTATTCCTACTGTCCTTGTTCATCCCCATGCATTTGGTAATAGGCAACTAGTATGGGTCTGGGCCCTGTTACAACTTACATATGGGACTTACGGTGTATCCCTGAGGATATATATGCATGGGGGTTTTGAGGTTCAATTTGAGTACTTATGCCTTTTTCTTGAAACATGGGGCATTTCCTTAATATATAATATTAATTGTGCGGTAAACCCTTACTCGTCTGGTGTCTTATGTCAATTGTCATTCTTTTTGTATTGCACTATCATTATTTTGATAAGTGCTTGGCTTTTAAGTGTGTCATTTTTTCAATAAAGTTCGTATTTATACCTTTTAAACAAGCTTCCATTGTTTCTCTTGATTAGCATGTTTCATGGTTGGTAGACAGCCATAAAAGATGCCTGACAAACATGGGCAATCCCGCATGTTTGTGGCTCTCTAACAGCCACGAAACATGCGGCAGCGGAGATTTGAACATGTCACTCGAGCACCCTCTATGCATACCTGAGAACTCTCGGCAAACTCAAGTAACGAGCACTTATGGTCATCACTAGTACTCCCTTTAATGGCTGCACACAGGTCTAGAACACACGGGCTCTGTTCATACTACTGGTGCCATCTTTTATCAGGCTTCTGTTGCTTTTGATGCCAAAAATACCAGTCCGTGCTATGGTCACCATAAAGAAAAAAACATAAAAACCTTTTTATAAGTCCAGCTGTTCGAGCTGTCATGGCTCCATTATTGAAGTCATGATACTAGGATCAATTTTGGACTCCATTGGTCCATAATGACTACTGACGGCCTTTGATCACTTAGATTTTCTTTTCGCTGTACTCACACAGTAGTTTCAGGCAGTCCTCCTTCTTCTTTAATCTGTCTTTAATGTCTCCAGAAACCAAAGCAGGGTAAGGGCAGGAGAGTTCCTTCAAGAAACCACTTATTTCCAATTGAACACTTTCGACATCACCACCTAGAAATCGAAATTGGACTCTTAGATTTTTCCCTACAATCAGTACAATGTTTTCATATTTTCAATTCATATTGTGTCCAAGTATTATTATTATATATGTTTTTCAAGGGTAGAAAATGCTGCACTTTATAGTACCAGCAAAGTGAATCAGATTTCTGTAACATCGTGCACAAGCTGCTAATTTTTTTTTCCTGCAGATCTGAACCAGTTTTTTTTTTAATCTGCAGCATGGCAATTCTTTCATCATTTTCACACTGTTTTTCACCCATTCAAGTAAATATGGTAAAAATGCATCAGAACAGAAACGCGCTGATTTTCCGCAAAGCTTTTTCCTGACAACAATCTGATTCTTGGTGCAGAAAACTTTGCTGCAATACTCAATGTATGCACATAGCCTTACAGTTCCCGCAAAGTGTAAGGGATTTATAGAAACCTCATGCACACTATTTAATTTTTTTTTTTTTAAACACAGCAAAAACTTTTTAAATGCGCAACATGTCAATTTCTTTTGCGGTTATGTTGTGTTTAATCTGCACATAACCCCCATACAATTGCAATAGATATGGAAAACCTGCAGGTTAAAAAAAACACATTTGCGTTTTTTTTTTTATTCAATTTCTCTGCGGAAACACACTAAAAATGCATGTGACCCAAAAGCTACACATGACTATCAGTATTTTTTTCTCAAGTATCAAAAACAAAGAAACTTTACTTAAAACATGACGTCCCCCATCCCTCCCAAAAAAAGACAAAAAACAGACTAAAAAAAAATGCATGTAAAAACGCAAGTGACCGGTTTACCTACTGTTTACCACAATCTGCAACATCAAAAATGCACCAAATACTCATGGTGGGAACACAGCCTTGGAGCGTATCCCACTTGGCAGACTAGTTGCAGAACGTTCTGCAACTTCTGTTCCATAGATAATTACCGTATATACTCGAGTACAAGCCGACCCGAGTATAAGCCGACCCCCCTAATTTTGCCACAAAAAACTGGGAAAACTTATTGACTCGAGTATAAGCCTAGGGTGGAAAATGCAGCAGCTACTGGTGAATTTCAAAAATAAAAATAGATGCTCCGTACCGTTCATTATGGCCCCATAGCTGTGCCATATAGTGCTCTGCACCATTCATTATTGCCCCATAGCTGTACCATAGAAAGCTGTGCCATATAGTGCTCTGCACCGTTCATTATTGCCCCTTAGCTGTGCCATATAGTGCTCTGCACCGTTCATTATTGCCCCATAGCTATGCCATATAGTGCTCTGCACTGTTCATTATTGCCCCATAGCTGTGCCATATAGTACTCTGCACCGTTCATTATTGCCCCATAGCTGTGCCATATAGTACTCTGCACCGTTCATTGCCCCATAGCTCTGCCATATAGTGCTCTGCACCGTTCATTATTGCCCCATAGCTGGGCCATATAGTGCTCTGCACCGTTCATTATTGCCCCATAGCTGTGCCATATAGTGCTCTGCACCGTTCATAATTGCCCCATAGCTGTGCCATATAGTGCTCTGCACCGTTCATTATTGCCCCATAGCTGTGCCATATAGTGCTCTGCACCGTTCATTATTGCCCCATAGCTATGCCATATAGTGCTCTGCACTGTTCATTATTGCCCCATAGCTGTGCCATATAGTACTCTGCACCGTTCATTATTGCCCCATAGCTGTGCCATATAGTACTCTGCACCGTTCATTGCCCCATAGCTCTGCCATATAGTGCTCTGCACCGTTCATTATTGCCCCATAGCTGGGCCATATAGTGCTCTGCACCGTTCATTATTGCCCCATAGCTGTGCCATATAGTGCTCTGCACCGTTCATAATTGCCCCATAGCTGTGCCATATAGTGCTCTGCACCGTTCATTATTGCCCCATAGCTGTGCCATATAGTGCTCTGCACCGTTCATTATTGCCCCATAGCTGTGCCATATAGTGCTCTGCACCGTTCATAATTGCCCCATAGCTGTGCCATATAGTGCTCTGCACCGTTCATAATTGCCCCATAGCTGTGCCATATAGTGCTCTGCACCGTTCATAATTGCCCCATAGCTGTGCCATATAGTGCTCTGCACCGTTCATAATTCCCCCATAGCTGTGCCATATAGTGCTCTGCACCGTTCAGAATTGCCCCATAGCTGTGCCATATAGTGCTCTGCACCGTTCATAATTGCCCCATAGCTGTGCCATATAGTGCTCTGCACCGTTCATAATTGCCCCATAGCTGTGCCATATAGTGCTCTGCACCGTTCAGAATTGCCCCATAGCTGTGCCATAGAAAGCTGTGCCATTGCTGCTGCTGCTGCAATAAAAATAATAAAACACATACTCACCTCTCTTGCTTGCAGCTCCTCAGCGTCCCGTCCCGGCGTCTCTCTGCACTGACTGATCAGGCAGAGGGCGGCGCGCACACTAGTACGTCATCGCGCCCTCTGACCTGCACAGTCAGTGCGGAGAGACGCCGGGAAGATGGCGCGACGCCCGGCGTGTGGATCGTGGACAGGTGAATATGACATACTTACCTGCTCCCGGCGTCCCGCTCCTTCCCCCGGACAGCTGGTCTTCGGTGCCGCAGCCTCTTCCTCTGTCAGCGGTCACCGTTACCGCTGATTAGAGAAATGAATAGGCGGCTCCGCCCCTATGGGAGTGGAGTCCATATTCATTTCTCTAATGAGCGGTCCCACGTGACCGCTGACAGAGGAAGAGCTGCGGCACCCGGAGACCGTGGGACGGGCAGGGGGAGCGCCAGGAGCGCCGGAAGCAGGTAAGTATGCCTCAGCGCCCTCTCCCCCTCACCCGACGACCGTGACTCGAGTATAAGCCGAGAGGGGCACTTTCAGCCCAAAAATTTGGGCTGAAAATCTCGGCTTATACTCGAGTATATACGGTAGGTTGTTTGTATAGTGTGGAAATGGATTTCTGAAAGCCCAATTTGTACAGAACATTAGCAGGAAAGTCTGTATTAATATTCTTACTGTACAGCTCCATATATTGTTGGGTATTACTTGAGCTTAATGGGAAGTAGGAAATACGAGACCATATCATCACTCACCTTCAGAACTTACGCTTTCTTCTAAGTGACCTAGCAATTTTATCTGTGATGTCAGCCAGTTCAAGAGCTGAAAATACTCAGGAGAAGACAAACCACCTTCTAGGGCCGGACCCAGGGAGTTCTCCTCTAATAGGGGACCCTGGTACCTAGATGAACACAAAGCATTATTTCATTACAAAACGGTAGAAATCACTTATGTGCTGAGTAAGCGTATTTCATGTGGGTCAGGTCTCATAATAAAGTATACATTACACTTTAAAACGGAAAGAAAAAAAGTCAGTGTTTGACGAATGCCTAATTTATCCTTTTCTGAAATGTTGGAATGCTACTCAGCAATCTTGAATGATAAATGTCCCTTAAAGGATAAACGGAGACCAAAATGAGAACTAGTGCCCTTACTAGTGTGATGGTAAATCAGTGCAATATCATGGAAGTGTGTGCATAGTTACACATGGAATGAAGCTAAAACTCCTTTCTTCATACAGGTATAGATTCCCTGATTCTGCTGTTTAACATTTGTCACATATGAACATCTCCATTTGTCATTCATCACAATGTGCTTTCCAGGTTATCCCCTTGGTGCCCTCGCTTATGTTTCCTCCCTTTAAGATCCATACTATTAAAACTCTTCAAACCCTCCTCCCTGCAAGTGGCGGTTGTGCATCGATCTCCAGACAAAACCAACCAGTTCCTGGATCACTTTGCCACCTGTATTCCACATTTTCTCTCCTATGACATTCCCACTCATCATGAGGGACTTTAACACACACCACACCCTACAAACACCTTTTCTCCAGGTGTGCCAAGAGTCTATGGAGAAAATCACTTTCAACAAAAGACTTCATCTGCTATAAGTTTGTGCTCAATACTTATAACTCTGTTCTCCATCTGGTCAAACAAGTCTTCTTCACCGCCAACCATCATATCACTAGACGACAATCCACAACGACTCTTCAAAATGTTCCACCATCAATTCTGGAACCTAAAGTACAGACCCCAACCACCAACCTCAGCACTGACGATCTGGCCACTTATTTACAAGAAAAAAAAAAGAAATCAAACATATCTGTCAGGACATGAAGCACCTAAAGCTCACTCTCCACCTTTAAATCTGTCACAGAAGTTACAATGCTCCTGCTTCTTCTCTTCCTACCAGCTGCACCAGTGACCCTATTCCCTCACATTTCCTTCAGTCCTTCACCTGAGACGTCATTACTCCCTTAAGTAACCTATCTTTTTCTTTTGTTATCTTTCCCTCCTCCTCTAAACACACCGTCAAAACTCAATTTAAAAAAAAACAAAACATAACTTGCCCAGAGCTGTGCAGCTAACAACAGACCGGTCTCTACAGTAATCTTCCTCTCATCTCTAGACACCTGAAATGCTTGGTCCACTCATGTAATCCGCTATCTCTCAGATAATGCTCTTATTGACCTTTTACAACATGGTTTCTTTTCTTTACACTGAACTTAAACTGCCCTTTCTAAATTCTCTAATGATCTGTTAACAGCAAAATCCTATGGTAACTGCTCTCTGATGATTTTCCTGGATTTCTCTGCATCTTTCAACACTGTGGATAACCAGCTCCTCCTCACTGTGCTCTGCTCCATCGGCCTCAAGGATATAGTTTCTATCCTCATTTTCTTCCTACCCCTCTGACTGCTCCTTCACTGTATCCTTTGCTGGCTGCTCTTCCACTTACTGTCGGGGTTCCTCTGGGTTCAGTCCTAAGCACCCTCCTCACTATATACTGTCCCTATTGGACAAACAATCAGCAGATTTGGTTTCCAGTACCATATCTCTGCTGGTTACACCTTATTATACACCTGACATCACCCCCACCTTAATACAACATCAGGGGCGGACCTACCGCCGGTTCAACCGGTGCAGCCGCACCGGGGCCCGGAGGTGGAGGGGGGCCCTTGCAGGCAGGGACATACAGGGGCCCGGCTTTGTGCTGCTGCAGTAGATCGGTGCACGGGTGCAGGCCCCGCACTGTATTAGCAGTGTACAAGTGCCGGCCGGCATCCTCCTATTGCAGACACAGCAGGAGCCTGTGTGTCTGCTGATCTGACGTCACCTGCGCGCCGGAGAGGAGAGATGAAGTTAGTAGAAAGCCATGGGGTCCCGGGCAGGAGGTATGTGACGGGCTTCATCTCACTCCTGCTTTCTTATCTGCTTTCTGTAGAGGATCTCTCTGTACTGTGAGATTTATTGCACCACCTTAAGTTTACATACAGATAAGGTCTCGGCTCCAGCGTCACCCGATCTGCATGTAAGCTGAAGCTGCAGCAATAAGTCACAGTGATCCTCACCCTGCACTGTGTGACCCTGAGCCCGGCTCCAGGACATCCCACATTATATATCAGATATATATTTGCACTATGTGCACATATATAGTGTTATATGCACTGAGCACTGACCAGGCTGCAGGAACTCACATTATAATATAGTATATTATAATGTGAGTTCCTGCAGCCTGGTCAGTGCTCAGTGTATATAACACTATATATGTGCACATAGTACAGTGCACAGTATATACAGTATGGAGCCTCATGTGCGGTCATTATACAGTATGGAGCATCATGTGCGGTCATTATACAGTATGGAGCATCATGTGCGGTCAATATACAGTATGGAGCATCATGTGCAGTCATTATACAGTATGGAGCATCATGTGCGGTCAATATACAGTATGGAGCATCATGTGTGGCCATTATACAGTATGGAGCATTATGTGCGGTCATTATACAGTATGCAGCATCATGTGCGGTCAATATACAGTATGGAGCATCATGTGCGGTCATTATACAGTATGGAGCATCATGTGCGGTCATTATACAGTATGGAGCATCATGTGCGGTCATTATACAGTATGGAGCATCATGTGGGGCCATTATACAGTATGGAGCATCATGTGCGGTCATTATACAGTATGGAGCATCATGTGCGGTCAATATACAGTATGGAGCATCATGTGCAGTCATTATACAGTATGGAGCATCATGTGCGGTCAATATACAGTATAGAGCATCATGTGCGGTCATTATACAGTATGGAGCATCATGTGCGGTCATTATACAGTATGGAGCCTCATGTGCGGTCAATATACAGTATGGAGCATCATGTGTGGCCATTATACAGTATGCAGCATCATGTGCGGTCATTATACAGTATGGAGCATTATGTGCGGTCATTATACAGTATGGAGCATTATGTGCGGTCATTATACAGTATGGAGCATTATGTGCGGTCATTATACAGTATGGAGCCTCATGTGCGGTCATTATACAGTATGGAGCATCATGAGGGGTCATTATACAGTATGGAGCATTATGTGCGGTCATTATACAGTATGGAGCATCATGAGGGGTCATTATACAGTATGGAGCATCATGTGCGGTCAGTATACAGCATGGAGCATCATGTGCGGTCATTATACAGTATGGAGCATCATGTGCGGTCATTATACAGTATGGAGCATTCTCTGCGGTCATTATACAGTATTGACCATCATGTGTGGCCATTATACAGTATGGAGCACTGTGTGGCCATATTTTTTTATTTATAATTATTCTTTATGAAAGTGTGATCAGCAGTGCTAAATGGGTGTGGTTGGGACGTGGATATGGGTGTGACTAGTTATGAATGGGTGTGGCCAGAGGCGTGGCCTAAAATTTGCCGCGGCGCACGTTGCGCGCCGCAAGCTTGGTCCCTCTTTCCCATCTTCAAAAGTTGGGAGGTATGATGCTGGGCAGGGAGGGGGGCCCAGACACATTTCTTGCACAGGGGCCCAAAGCTGTCAGTGTCCGCCACTGTACAACATACCAGGGATTGTCTGTCCGCTGTCTCTAAAGGTACCTTCACACTGAACAACGATATCGCTAGCGATCCGTGACATTGCAGCGTCCTGGATAGCGATATCGTTGTGTTTGACACGCAGCAGCGATCTGGATCCTGCTGTGATGTCGCTGGTCGGAGCTAGGAGGCCAGCACCTTATTTCGTCGCTGGATCTCCCACAGACATCGCTGGATCGGTGTGTGTGACACCGATCCAGCGATGTCTTCACTGGTAACCAGGGTAAACATCGGGTTACTAAGCGCAGGGCCGCGCTTAGTAACCCGATATTTACCTTGGTTACCAGCGTAAAAGTAAAAAAAAAAAAACACTACATACTTACATTCCGCTGTCTGTCCCCCGGCGCTGTGCTTCTCTGCACTGTGTAAGTGCCAGCCGGAAAGCAGGGCACAGCGGTGACGTCACCGCTCTGCTTTCCGGCCGCTGTGCTTACACAGTGCAGAGAAGCAGAACGCCGGGGGACAGACAGCGGAAGGTAAGTATGTAGTGTCTGTTTTTTTTAACTTTTACGCTGGTAACCAGGGTAAACATCGGGTTACTAAGCGCGGCCCTGCGCTTAGTAACCCGATGTTTACCCTGGTTACCTGGGGACCTCGGCATCGTTGGTCGCTGGAGAGCTGTCTGTGTGACAGCTCTCCAACGACCAAACAGCGACGCTGCAGCGATCGGGATCGTTGTCTGGATCGCTGCAGCGTCGCTAAATGTGATGGTACCTTAACATCATGTCCTCCCTCTATCTGAAACTGAATCTCTCGAAAACAGAGGTTTTAGTGTTTCCTCCCTCTACTAACATACCTATTCCCGATATAGATATTACCTTGGGTGGTTCAACCATCACTCCCAAGCAGCATGCCCGCTGTCTTGGGGTCATATTTGACACAGAATTTTCCTTTATTCCTTATATTCGATCGCTCACTCACTCAAGTCACCTGCATCTTAGCATATCCAGAATGTGACCACGTCTCACCTTTGAGACTGCAAAAAAACCCAAAAAACTATTACTTTCACACTTGCGCTTGGCTGGTCTGCGTACATCCTCCGTTAAGCTCCGCCTACTTCCGCATGCGTCCTGCGTACCTATCTTTAACATTGGGTACGCAGGGACATGCGTTGTATGCGGATGCGTCCGCATGCAGCGTTTTGATGTGCCCGCCAACCGCACGGGAACGCAACTTTTTGCATTCCCGTGCGGTCAGCGGGCACGTAAAAATGCCGCATGCAACGCATGTCCCTGTGTACCCAATGTTAAAGATAGGTACGCAGGACGCATGCGGAAGTAGGCGGAGCTTAACGGAGGATGTACGCAGACCAGCCAAACGCATGTGTGAAACCAGCCTTATGGACTACTGCAACTCTCTACTGACCTTACTAAACTTTCTCCTCTCCAATCTGTGCTGAAAGAAGCAGCCAGGGTCATATTTCTGTCCAGCTGCTATACCGATGCCTCCACCTTGTGCCAGTCATTGCACCGGTTGCCCATCCGCTACAGAATACAATGCAAACTTATCTCTCTCTCCCACAAAGTTCTCCACAGTTCTGCCCCACCATACATCTCCACCGTTATCTGTTTATCACCTTACACGTGCAATCCATTCTAGAACTGATCTAAGACTATAGGGGGCACAGCAGGCGCAGATGGGGGGCAGCCGGGCCCCCTATAGCCCATATTTATATATATGTTGGAGGGGAGGAAACAGGCATAGTCCGGCCCCCACATATATATCCTGCAGCGCATGTTGGGGGGGGGCACAGTCTGGCTCATATATAAATATATGATATAATGTCTTGCAGCACGTGTGGGGGAGGGCACGGCAGCCATGGGGCCCCTCTGCCGGCTGCACCCTGGTAGGTAGGTACACTCACCCCAGAGCCTCTAATGTATCCAGTAAATCCGCCTCCATCAGCTCACGTTGCTACAGACACAATGCACACAGTACACAGCGCCGGCTGCTGACAGGGACGCCTTTTGCAGTGGTTTCCGGTGCAGCTATAAAAGCGGCCCGTGCTGCAGCACGACTTCCGGTGAGCGGCGCCTGTGTGACGTGACCGCGCATAGAACGGAGCGGATACGGGCGGCTCTGGCTGCTGTGCAGATCTCCGGTGACATGCGGGCAGAGATTTAGCAGCAGATGCCAGTAATAAGTTTTCGTAGTCAGGTCGGTATCCGGGAATCTCCAGCGGCTGGGAAGAGTCACGTGATATATTCCAGTCACGTGACTGGGAGGCTGGCGGGGATTCGTGAAGTGTCTGTGCCCAGGATGGAGCCGTGGCATTAGGGGGAGGCTAGCTACACTGGTGGAGAGACCCTGGATTGGGGGTGTACTGGATGGGCATGGGGGTACACTGGCGGTGTTGAGGTGCACAGGATGATATTGTGGATTTCTGGTGGTGTTAGGGTGGCCTGGAGATACATGAGGGTGGGTGCCTAGAGAAACGTGGGGGTGGTAATGTGGATTGCCTTCCTGGTGGTGAGGGGGTTCATTAGTGGGGGGTGTACTGTGGATTCCTGGTGTTAGGATACGTGGGGGTGGGGGGCATTCTGGATAGCTGGTAGTGTGAGGTTACACTGGAGGGACATGTGGGGGAGTTAGTGGTTTGCCAGTGGGGGTAGTACACTGGGTGGACATAAAGGGTAGGAGTGAGTGCACTAGAGGGACATGGGGGGTGGTACTGTAAACTGGTGATGTGTGGGTGCACTGGCTGGACATAATGGTGGTGGGTGTGCACTGTAAGGACGTGGGGGATGGTACTATGGACTGTTGGTGTGGAGATGCACTTGATGGACATGGGGGTGGATTTCTGGTGGTGAGTGGGTACATGGAGGTGTTGTTTTGCACATGAGGTTCATATGGGGAGGGGGTGAACTGGAGGGGGACATGGGGATGATTGCACTGTAGGGTCATAAGGGGTGTGTGCACTGGTGGGACATTGGGCAGGGACTGTTGATTCCTAGTGATGGGGGGGGGGGTACTCTGGATTGCTATTGGTATGTGGGGTTACTTTGGATTCCTGCTGCAGGGGATATACGGTATGGGGGGGGGTGCTCTGCAGCTCCGCTTGGTAGGGTACTGAGGATTCCTTATGTTGGGATGCACTGTATGGACATTATGGGGTGCAGGAGGTATTGGGTCATATATGGGGGTGGATCTCCAGGCACCTAAGGTTTTGTGCAGGCCTTTGAATAAGTGATGACAGAACATGTGCCATATTGGAGTTGGGAGTGGTTTGTGACTAGTGGTAGGTATGATGAGCACTTTGACCAGCCACTTGGACCCCCTTCTTCCTCTCCCACATTACACATCACCATTACATGTAATGTTCTGCTATATGACCTGTTTCTTCTCTCTGCAGTGAGTCTGGAGTTTGGCCCAGTGTTCTGGCGTTGTACTCCCTTGGCCTTCATCCCAGGGTTGATCAGTCGGTCTGCTGACTGTACGCGTTTTGCTGTTACTGACAGTGTCTGTAGTCTGCATGTCTGGATTCTCAAGTCTTAACCATTATCTCCATCGTAGAGATTGCATGACAACGCTGAAGCCAATTCTTGCACCTTCATTGGTGCAGCTCCAGATATTATTTTGCTGTGCTGGATGCCATCTTGGGAAGGGTGTTCCACTGGTGTTGTGGACACTGACTACCTGGATAAGGAACTTTGTCACACATGAACATGTCCTATACATAAATAACGCTTAAACCCACCTTACCTGTGGTCCTTAACCCCTTCATGACCCAGCCTATTTTGACCTTATTGACCTGGCCGTTTTTTTGCAATTCTGACCAGTGTCCCTTTATGAGGTAATAACTCAGGAACGCTTCAATGGATCCTAGCGGTTCTGAGATTGTTTTTTTAGTGACATATTGGGCTTCATGTTAGTGGTAAATATAGGTCGATAATTTTTGCGTTTATTTGTGAAAAAAATGGAAATTTGGTGAAAATTTTGCAATTTTAAAATTTTTAATTTTTATTCTGTTAAACGAGAGCGTTATGTGACACAAGATAGTTAATAAATAACATTACCCACATATCTACTTTACATCAGCACAATTTTGAAAACAAAATTATTTTTTTTTGCTAGGAAGTTATAAGGGTTAAAATTTGACCAGCGATTTCTCATTTTTACAACACCATTTTTTTTAGAGACCACCTCACATTTGAAGTCAGTTTGAGGGGGTCTATATGGCTGAAAATACCCAAAAGTGACACCATTCTAAAAACTGCACCCCTCAAGGTGCTCAAAACCACATTCAAAAAGTTTATTAACCCTTCAGGTGCTTCACCGCAGCAGAAGCAACATGGAAGGAAGAAATGAACATTTAACTTTTTAGTCACAAAAATGATCTTTTAGCAACAATTTTTTTTATTTTCCAAAGGGTAAAAAGATAAACTGGACCCCAAAAGTTATTGTACAATTTGTCCTGAGTACGCCGATACCCCATATGGAGGGGGGGGGACCACTGTTTGGGCACACGACAGGGCTCGGAAGGGAAGGAGCGCCATTTGACTTTTTCAATGAAAAATTGGCTCCAATCTTTAGCGGACACCATGTCGCGTTTGGAGAGCCCCTGTGTGCCTAAACATTGGAGCTCCCCCACATGAGACCCCATTTTGGAAACTAGACCCCCCAAGGAGCTTATCTAGATGCATAGTGAGCACTTTGAACCCCCAGGTGCTTCACAAATTGATCCGTAAAAATGAAACAGTACTTTTTTTTTCACAAAAAATTTCTTTTAGCCTCAATTTGTTCATTTCCACATGGGCAACATGATAAAATGGATCCTAAAATTTATTGGGCAATTTATCCTGAGTACACTGATACCTCACATGTGGGGGTAAACCACTGTTTGGGCACACGGCAGGGCTCAGAAGGGAAGGAGCGCCATTTGACTTTCGAATGAAAAATTAGCTCCAATCGTTAGCGGACACCATGTTGTGTTTGGAGAGCCCCTGTGTGCCTAAACATTGGAGCTCCCCCACATGTGACCCCATTTTGGAAAATCGACATCCCATGGAACTAATCTAGTTGTGCGCTGACCACTTTAAACCCTCAAGTGCTTCACAGAAGTTTAACGCAGAGCCGTGAAAATAAAAAGTCATTTTTCTTTCCTCAAAAATTATTTTTTAGCCCTCAATTTTTTTTCACAAGAGTAACAGGAGAAATTGGACCCCAAAAGTTGTTGTCCAGGTTGTCCTGAGTACGCTGATACCCCATATGTGGGGGTAAACCACTGCTTGGGCACACGTCGGGGCTCGGAAGGGAAGTAGTGACGTTTAGAAATGCAGACTTTGATGGAATGGTCTGCGGGCATCAGGTTGCATTTGCAGAGGCCCTGATCTGCCTAAACAGTAGAAACCCCCCACAAGTGACCCCATTTTCGAAACTAGACCCCCCAAGGAACTTATCCAGATGTATGGTGAGCACTTTGAACCCCCAAGTGCTTTACAGAAGTTTATAACGCAGAGCCGTGAAAATATTAAATCATTTTTCTTTCCTCAAAAATTGTTTTAGCAAGCAATTTTTTATTTTCGCAGGGGTATCAGGAGAAATTGGACCCCAATAGTTGTTGCCCAGTTTGTCCTGAGTATGTGGGGGTAAACCACTGTTTCGGCGCATGTCTGGGCTCGGAAGGGAGGGAGCACCATTTGACTTTTTGAACGCAAGATTGGCTGGAATCAATGGTGGCTACATGTTGCGTTTGGAGACCCCTTATGTGCCTAAACAGTGGAAACCTCTCAATTCTAACTCCAACACACCCCAAACCCTAATCCCAACTCTAGTCATAACCCTAATCACAACCCTAACCCAAACACACCCCTAACTCCGACACACCCCTAATCACAATCCTAATCTCAACCCTAACCATAACCACAAGCCTAATCTTAACCCTATTTCCAACCCTAGCCCTAATTCTAACCCTAAGGCTATGTGCCCACGTTGCGGATTTGTGTGAGATTTTTCCGCACCATTTTTGAAAAATCCGCAGGTAAAATGCACTGCATTTTATCTGCGGATTTACCACGGATTTCCAGTGTTTTTTTTCTGCGGATTTCACCTGCGGATTCCTATTGAGGAACATGTGTAAAACGCTGTGGAATCCGCACAAAGAATTGACATGCTGCGGAAAATACAATGCAGCGTTGCCGCGTGGTATTTTCCGCACCATGGGCACGGCGGATTTGGTTTTCCATAGGTTTACATGGTACTGTAAACCTGATGGAAAACTGCTACGAATCGGCCAATCCGCTGTGGATCCGCAGCCAAATCCGCACCGTGTGCACATAGCCTAATTCTAACCCTAGCCCTAACCCTAGTTCTATTCTTGTCCCTACCTATGGGGGTGATAAAGGGGGGTTCATTTACTATTTTTTTTTATTTTGATCACTGTGATAGGTTTTATCACAGTGATCAAAATGTACCTGGAACGAAACTGCCGGCAGATTCGCCGGGCGCACTGTGCATGCGCCCGCCATTTTGGAAGATGGCGGCGCCCATGGAGCTGACGGACGGAAATCGGGAGGCTCGGAAAGTATGAGGAGGGGAGGGGACAGGAGGACTGGGAAGCGGACGGAGGGGAGCGGAGCACAGGACAAAGGACTGGGGAGGCGATCGGTGGGGGGGCAGATCAGGGTTTCCAGCCATGGCCGATGATATTGCAGCATCGGCCATGGCTGGATTGTAATATTTCACCATTTTCATAGGTGAAATATTACAAATCGCTCTGATTGGCTGTTGAAAGTGAAACCGCCAATCAGAGCGATCGTAGCCACGGGGGGTGAAGCCACCCCCCCTGGGCTGAAGTACCACCCCCCCTGTCCCTGCAGATCGGGTGAAATTTGAGTTAACCCTTTCACCCGATCTGCAGGGACGCGATCCCTCCATGACCCCACATAGGTGTCACAGGTCGGATTGGCACCGACTTTCATGACGCCTACGTGGCGTCACAGGTTGGGAAGGGGTTAATAAATTTCTAGAGACTGAGCTTGCCATGTCAATATTTTACCAGCTTTTTTTTAATGCAAATCTTGGGACTTTAATGGTTTCATGAAGATGTTAGGTCTCGTATATCGGAACTGGCTTAAAACAAATCGTATATCGGAACTGGCTTAAAACAAAACTGCCTTTGTTGCCCATAGCAGCCTGTTGGAGCAAAGCTTAAATTTGTTCAGAGCAGAGGATGGTGGCTCAGTGGTTAGCACTGTTGCTTTTCAGAGCTGGGGTCCCGAGTTCACATCCCAATGAGGACAACATCTTTAAGGAGTTTGTATGTTTTCACCGTGATTGTGTGGGTTTCCTCTGGGTTTTCCGGTTTTCCCCCCATACTCCAAAGACATACTGATAGGAAATCTAGATTGTGAGCCCCAATGGAAACAGTGATGATGATGTCTGTGAAGCACTGTGGAATTAATGGTGCTATATAGGTGAGTTAAATATATGTTCATAGGTTTTGTTTGCTTTTTGTACTTGTTGCCATTTTATAAGATTAATAAATGTTAATGGTAAGCTGTAGGTTTTGTTTTTGGTTTTTTTTCTTCCACCACTAAAGCTGCTTGAGGTGCACGGGGTTAGGTTTCTAAATATCTCCCTTCATTGTCTTAAAAAAATAAAAATAAATAAAGCTTCTCTTGTGAATAGTCCATTATCTGTTATCACACAGCAAAAGTTGTATCTCTGCAACAAAATCCACTGTATTATGGATTGGTGGTGGCCGATCATGGTCTTCCTAGGGGCTCATTCAGATGTCAGTTTTTTTTTTTCTGGTACAGGTTCCATCAGTGTTTTTCACAATAGTATTTTGTATCACATATGGGGCTGTTCACATGCTCGTGTATACTTTGAGGACGAAATGGTCAGCACAAATCCATGAAGACGTCTGATTTCATCAGAGTTTTGCATCAAATTTTCCAAGGCAAGCCTATGGGTGCAAGAAAAAAAAAACCTCTTGGATGTTATTCCTCTGTTTATCACAGACTGCTTGCTATGAGAAGACTGAGAAACCGTAATCACTTTTTTTTTTTTTTTTAATACAGTGATGAAACTGATAAACGAACACAAAAAAAATCATGAAACTGGGCCTGACCTTTTCATATGAGAAAAATCACTGACACCTGAATGAGCCCAGTTATTTTTTTTAAATTATTATTTATTAGTAGCTGAAAAAGTTCTTTGTATAATTATAAGGCCCCCCATGCACATTAGATTAGTGCAGGCTAAACTTGTCAATTCTCTGTTTAAAAATAAAATGTATTAGTATTTTTAGCTTATTTTGGCAAAAAAAAATCCGGATCAAAATTGTCTTTAAAGGACAATTCAAGAATATTATTAAATACGTCCAATTAGAAATGTAGTATAGTTTTCCCTTCCCCCATGACGGCACACCTGAGAGAGGGGATCCGCCCAGCCAGGACAGGAAACCCTACTGAAAATAAAAGGGCGGTACCTCTCTGTCGCTTCAGTTGGGTTTCCTGTCCTGACAGGGACCCTTGTGCTGAACACGGCGGTTCAACTTACCCAGGTCCCGTCCCGGCGTGGAAGAACAGGCAGCGCCTGTGCGTTGGAGGTTCGGGTCCTGGAGGTGCCGTCCGCAGGTCCCCCGGAGTCGCTGTGTCCGTGCGGGCGTTGTGCAGCATGGTTGGAGGACCGGGTTCCTTCCATGGCTGCCACGCCGCCCTCCCCTCTCTGCCGGCGTCCAGGCGCGGCGGCCGCTTCCGGGTCGCTCGTCTGACGTCACAAGCCAGGCACGCTGGGAGTGGGCGTGCCCGTGTGACGTCAGGGGCGGGCGCCGGATCCAAGATGGCGGCGCCCATGAAGAAAACGCCGGCTGGTGAATGGAGACTCCTGCGGCATGGCAGAGAAGGGGAGGGGCCACTATTGGGCACCGGAGGAGGCGGGGAGTGCAGTGGTCCCCCCATAAAAGGGTGCTGGACCACAGAAGACGCGCTCATGTTCAAAACTTCACCATGGAAGTAGGACAACAGGAGCAGCAGCAGCAGCAGCCGCCTTCACAGCAGCAGCAGGAGCTCTCACCAGATGCCTTGCCGAGCCACCAGCATACCAGGAGCAGCCGTGGTAGAAACAGTGGTCGTTCCGGCAAGATTCGTCGGCGTCCAGGAGGGACGCTTCACGTGCATCTGTCCAGCCTCCAAAATCGGTACCCTTGATTGTCGGCGGTGGTGAGTGATCTACGTGAATGTATCCCTTATGGTAACAGGGTCCATTTTTCTGTTTTGATCACTAGGGGTCCAGGAAAGCTAGCGGTAAAACAAAGAACCGAGAGTGTGCCCTTTGTAAAGACCCGCTTGCAGTTCAGTATCAGAAGGATCTCTGTGCTAACTGCATTAGTAAGACTATACAAGAAGAAACCCCTAATTTCGCCACTAGCCTTAAAGCCATAATACAGGCTGAAATAAAAGACTCCTTGAAATTGGCCCTTAGCGAACCGAGAGGGAGAAGCCGTAAGGCGTCTACAGAGTCGGATGCCTCTCAGAGACAGGGGAGTCATAAAACATCCCGATCTCCCTCTACTTCCCCGGCCTCGGTCCACTCTTCAGGTTCCTCCTCGGACAGTGATTCAGGAGGTCGTCCATGCTTTCCAACTGAGGACGTGGACAAATTAGTCAAAGCAGTTAGGTCTGCAATGGGTCTTAAAGAGGAGAAGACACCTAGGTCACTAGAGGATGTCCTGTTTGGTGGCTTAGAAGAGAGGAGGAAACGCACGTTTCCAGTTAATGCAAAAATAAAAGCATTAATTGAGAAAGAGTGGAAAAGACCTGAAAAAATGGGTTCTTTGCCCTCTTCATCCAAAAGGAGATATCCCTTTGAAGATAAAGACTCTGAACCCTGGGAAAAGATCCTAAAAATTGACGGAGCGGTAGCTAAATGTTTAAAAAGATCATCCCTTCCATTAGAAGACTCGGGTGTTCTTAAAGACCCGCTTGATAAAAAAGCAGATGGGTTTCTCAGACATATCTGGGAAGCCTCAGCGGGGGGCCTGAAGCCAGCATTCGCTGGAACATGTACGGCCCGCGCTCTAATGGTCTGGCTACAGCAGATAGAGGATCAGCTAAGAGACAAGGTACCCAGAACCGACATCCTTGCCAATATATCCTTAGTGCAAGGAGCAGCAGCCTTTTTAGCAGACTCTTCTGCGGATTCCGCAAGACTAACGGCCAGAGCAGCGAGCTTGTCTAATGCGGCAAGAAGAGCCCTCTGGCTCAAAGGTTGTCCGGGGGATTTGCCATCTAAACACAAGCTGTGCTCTATCCCATGTGATGGCCAACTTCTCTTTGGGAAAAAGCTTGAAGAGATCCTGGAACATGCAGGAGATAAAAAGAAAGTCTTTCCCAATATCCCTAAAGAGTCCAAAAAGCCCTTTTTTCAGAGGAGAAGATATAATAGAGGTCGCCCCCCAGGGGAAAGAAAAAACTGGGACTTTAGGGATAAGAGAGGCTCAGGCTATATGTTTAAAGGGCCCTCTACATCGGCCAAAAAATCCCCCCAATGACATTACGCCAGAAGTGGGAGGAAGACTCTCCCTCTTCTTTCCGGCCTGGGTAAATATCTCCCCCAGTACCTGGGTCATAAATATTATCAGAGACGGCCTCAAAATAAAATTCATCTGTACACCCAGAAGAAACTTTATAATAACTCCCCGAAGGAAGTCTCTGCAGGAACAATCTGCCCTAGAAACCGAAGTCTTGGGACTTATCCACAAAAAGGTTCTTCAGGAGGTTCCGCTTCGGGAGGAAGGAGAGGGGTTTTACTCCCCCCTCTTCTTAATCCAAAAACCGGATGGTTCTTGGAGAACTATTATAAACCTAAGAAAACTCAACCAATCCATAGAGAACTACTCTTTCAAGATGGAGTCTATAAATACGACCATAAAACTTCTTTTCCAACACTGCTTCATGGCAGTAATAGACTTGAAAGATGCATATTACCATATACCAATACATCCGGAATATCAGAAATACTTGAGTAGCTCTCTATATCCAGAATCAGATAAAGCATTATCAATACACAGCCCTTCCGTTCGGTCTGTCTACAGCTCCCAGGGTTTTCACCAAGGTGATGGTGGAAGTAATGTCGTACCTCCGGTCCCGGGATGTAGTCATTGTCCCATACCTGGACGATTTCCTTGTAATAGGAAGGTCAGAGTCCCACTGCACTCATCAAGTATCAGTGGTAACATCAACTCTAAGGGAGCTGGGTTGGATAATAAATATCCCCAAGTCCAGACTGCTGCCAGTAAAATCACAGTCCTTCCTGGGGTTAATACTGGACTCCGAACGTCAGCTCTGTCTCCTTCCAGAAAACAAAGTAGACAAAATAATAAACCTGGCCAGTACAGCAATACGCCAGCCAACAATGACTCTGAGAAAGGCAATGTCCCTTCTAGGCTCGTTAACATCGTGTATTCCGGCAGTAGAATGGGCACAATTCCACCTAAGACAACTACAGTGGGAAGTTCTCTCAGCTCAAAGACTGCTAAAAGGGCATTTAGAAGGAAATCTATGTCTCTCCCTGGGCGTAAGGGATTCCCTAGTTTGGTGGACGGAAAAAAATCACCTGACAATGGGGGTCCGGTGGCAAAATCCGGTCATAGACATCATCACGACCGACGCAAGCGGTACAGGTTGGGGGGCTCACCTGAGGTCTCACTCTGTACAAGGGACCTGGTCCATACGAGAGAAAGACTATGGATCAAACGAAAAAGAGCTATGGGCAGTGGAGAAATCCCTAAGACATTTTCTTCCTTTACTTCGGGGTCATCATACTCGAATCCTGACGGACAATCGAGCAGTAGTAGCGTATGTCAACCATCAGGGGGGGACGAGGTCCAAAGGCCTCATGCATGCATCAAATCTACTCTTTCAACTAGCAGAACAACACCTGTCATCTCTGTCGGCGTCGCACATCAAAGGCATAGAAAACACTCAAGCGGACTTCCTGAGTCGCAGAGGCTTAAGGCAGGGGGAATGGTCCTTAAACCCCCAGATATTTCAACAAATAGTCCAAGCCTGGGGCACACCAGAGATAGACTTGTTCGCCAACTCTCACAACAGAAAAGTCAGAAAGTTCTGCTCCTTGATTCCGAGAGAACATCCTTTCGCAGTAGATGCCCTACTGATACCTTGGAAGTTTTCTCTGGCCTACGCATTCCCCCCGATAGTGATGATTCCAGCTGTGATCCGAAAAATCAGAGAGGATCAGGCGAAAATCATCTTCATAGCTCCTTTTTGGCCAAGAAGACCATGGTTCTCCCTTCTAAGGCAGATGTCGGTAACACCCATGGATCCTGCCAGAGGTTCTGGACCTGCTAACCCAGGGCCCAGTGACCCACTCTCAGGTGAAGGGCTTCCATCTCGCAGCCTGGAATTTGAGAGGGCGTTACTAAGTCGCCAAGGATTCTCTCCAGGGTTAATCTCCACCCTGTTGAAAAGCAGAAAACCCATAACCTCTAGGATCTATGGTAGGACATGGAAAAAATTCCTCGACTTCCTGGGTGAACCATTGGGGGAGGTGGCTCCAATAGGTCCTATCCTAGAGTTTCTGCAAGCAGGATTACATCTTGGGTTAGCAACCAGCACCCTTAAAGTTCAGGTTTCAGCCTTGGGGGCCCTATATAATTGTAATCTTGCCTCAAATAGATGGGTCTCACGATTTATAAAATCTTGTAGTAGATCTCGGCCGGTCATTATCCCAAAAATCCCTCCTTGGGATCTAAATTTGGTCTTAGAAGCCCTGACTAAACAGCCCTTTGAGCCTTTGCAGGAGTTATCACCTAAGTTACTTACCCTTAAAACAGTTCTACTAGTAGCCTTAACATCGGTACGTAGGGTAAGTGATTTACAGGCCCTGTCAATATGTCCTCCTTATACTCAGGTTTTTGATGATAGGATTGTTCTAAGACCAGACCCGGCTTATCTCCCCAAGGTGGTTCAAAAGTTCCATAGGAGTCAAGAGATTACTTTACCTTCATTCTGTAGTAATCCTAAAAATCCAGGGGAACAAAAGTTCCACATGTTAGATGTGAGAAGATCTATGTTACAATACATATCTATGACTAGTCAGTGGAGGAAAGACCAAACCCTATTCGTAGCCTTTCAGGGTAGCAAAAGAGGGTGCGGGGTAGCTAAAAGTACCATTGCTAGAGGGATCAGGGAGGCCATTAGTTTGTCCTACTCTGCGGGTGGCACTCCGGTTCCTGAAGGCATCAAGACTCACTCCACCAGAGCCATGGCTACCTCCTGGGCAGAAAAGGCTGAGGTATCAATTGATCAAATTTGTAAGGCCGCTACCTGGTCCTCACCCTCAACCTTTTTCAAGCACTACCGGCTAGATCTTTCTTCCTCTGCTGACCTAACCTTTGGTAGAAGGGTGCTACAAGCGGTGGTCCCTCCCTAAGGTTTCATTCTACAAAATTCTCTCAGGTGTGCCGTCATGGGGGAAGGGAAAACACCAAGGTTACTTACGGGTAGCCGGTTTTTCCAGAGCCCATGACGGCATCCGTATATTCCCCCCCTTTTCACCCTTTCGGTGTGCACTATTGTTTTGGGTGTGTTTAGTTAATATAATGTGGTGTTGGATTGCCATGTGTACTAACCAGGGGGGCCTCTCATGCTCTGAAAACCAACTGAAGCGACAGAGAGGTACCGCCCTTTTATTTTCAGTAGGGTTTCCTGTCCTGGCTGGGCGGACCCCCTCTCTCAGGTGTGCCGTCATGGGCTCTGGAAAAACCGGCTACCCGTAAGTAACCTTGGTGTTTTTTTGTGATTTGCTAGGTCTCTTTCTCTGTCCCCCATGACGGCACCATGGAGAGAGGGGATCCGCCCACCAAGGACAGGAAACCTACAGATAAAAAGGCGGTACCTCTCTCCCACATCAGTTTGGTTTCCTGTCCTTGACGGGACCTGCAGCAGATCTTACCTCAGATCGTCGTTGGATTCCGGGGCCAGTCAGACCGGCTCAGGCAGCGGGGGTTCCCTGCCTCGGCTAGGCTGGGCCACCCGAAGCGCCACCGCTGGGATCAGTAGGTCTCTAGGGTGAGCGGGAGACCGCAGCAGCAGCGCTGCGGCTCCTAGAGGAATCCTCACTTTGTGGGGATTCCAGATGGCACGCCCGCGCGAAATCCACTGTGAGGGGTCCCTCCATAGGTGGAGCACAGTGCGACAAAGCACGCTCGAACGGCGCATCAGGAAACACCAGCGGCGTGTTGCCGGACTTCCTGGTTGGATTGCGCGGGTGCCACAATGCCTTCTGGTCGGACAGGGCATTCTGGGCGGCGCAGGGCTTGCTGGGACATCGCGGGGCATGCTGGGATTCGCGCACAGCTAAGCGTCGGGGAGCGCGCGAAAATCGGCGCGCAGAATATTTAAATGGGGCCTGACTCCCTGGCTAGTTGCTCTAATGGAGTACAGCCAGCATTCCCCAGCAGCTATGAGTGACCCCGAATTGCAGGGCTCACCAGCGCAGCAACCGCAGGCACCGCAGCAGCAGCAGAAACACCGGCAGCAGGGGCAAGGGGCCTCTCATGTCCAGCGGCGTGGAGCCGGAGCGTGGTCTGGATCTCAGCACAGCAAAAATTCTAGTGCTGCATCCGGATCAAAGGAGCACCATACAGTTGATACGGACCATCCACAGCCGGTACTGAAGGGTACACCAGGTGGGGAGTGATCTCCGTGAATGCTCTGGCTAATAGAGCCTACCTTTCTCTTGCTTGTTTTAGGGAAGGAAGAGCGCAGGGAAGTCCAAACACAGGATCTGCGCACTTTGTAAAGAAGATTTACCTGCCTCATGGGAAAAAAGATTATGTAAATCCTGTATGGAAGAGACTCTCTGTGAAGGGCTTCCAGGGTTCGCCACAGAACTCAAAACACTAATTAAAACTCAGGTGGAAGATACCTTTAAGTCTCTCCAGGAGGGTAAAAAACGTAAAAAAACTAAACAAAAAACCCCTATATCTGACTCTAGTGACTCGGATAGCGGGGAAATTAGTTCAAATTCCTCCGATTCTTCATCATCCTCTTCTCAGGGAGGTCGTAGTTGCTTCCCATTAGAAGAAACGGACTCCCTAATTAAAGCAGTCAGAAGTACCATGGGTCTTGCTGATTCCCACACTAAAAAATCAGTCCAAGATATCCTGTTCGGTGGACTGGAGCAGAAAAAAAGAAGGGTGTTTCCCCTTAATGATAAAATACAAGCCTTAATAAACAAAGAGTGGAAAAAAACTTTAAGAAAGGCCCTGCTTACACCCAAAAGGAAATACCCTTTTGAAGACCCTGCATGCTCCTTTTGGGAAAAAGCACCCAAATTAGACGTAGCAATCGCTAAAGCGTCAAAAAAGTTTGCCCTACCTTTTGAAGACATGGGGGTCTTAAAGGATCCCATGGATAAAAAAGCGGATGCTTTCCTAAAAAGCTCCTGGGAAGCAGCAGGAGGGGGCCTAAAACCAGCGGTGGCCGCAGCTTGCACTTCCCGCTCCCTTATGGTGTGGCTTGACCAGCTGGAATCCCAGCTCAAGGATAAAACATCCAGAGACAGTATACTAAATACCCTACCAGTAATGAAAGGGGCAGCCGCTTTTCTGGCCGATGCGTCAGCAGACTCCATCAGGCTTTCGGCCAGATCAGTGGTGTTCTCCAATGCAGCCAGAAGAGCCCTCTGGCTCAAATGTTGGCCCGGAGACCTCCAAACAAAGACAAAACTTTGTAATATTCCTTGTGAGGAAGAATTTCTTTTCGGCTCTACTCTGGATGATATTTTGGAAAAGGCAGGGGACAAAAAGAAGTCCTTTCCCGTCCTGCAATACCCATCTTACAAACGTCCTTTTCGGAGTAAAAAATTCTTCCGTAGGAAGCCCCCTAGGCCACAGGACAGATGGGAAGACAAAAAGAATAAGAATAAAGGGTTTATTTTCAACAAAAGCCCACCGATACCAAAAAACCCTCACAATGAACTTTTGCCCCAGGTGGGAGGAAGATTGTCCCTCTTCCTCTCAGCCTGGGAAAAGATAACCAGCAGTGCCTGGATTCTGGACTTGGTAGAATCGGGACTGAAATTCAAATTTCTTACGTTCCCTCAGCCGTCCTTCCTGGTGACATCTCAGAGAGCTTCTCCGCAGGAGCGGATAGCTCTGGAACAGGAAGTCACAACATTATTGAACAAAGGGGTTCTTCGGGAGGTCCCCCTCCAGGAAAAAGGGAGAGGGTTCTACTCTCCGATTTTTCTCAGGAAAAAGCCAGACGGGTCTTTCAGGACTATCATCAATTTAAAAAACTTAAACAAACACCTGATTGTGGAACCTTTCAAAATGGAAACAATAAAGACAGCAGTCAAAATGTTGTTTCCGCATTGTTTCATGATAGTACTCGACTTAAAGGACGCATACTACCACGTCCCCATTCACAAAGACTTCCAAAAATTCCTCAGGGTGGCAATCGAAATAGGAGGGATGGTAAAGCATTATCAGTTTACAGCCCTACCATTCGGTCTCGCAATAGCCCCAAGGGTATTTACCAAATTGATAGCGGAAGTCATGGCAGACCTGAGAAAACAAAACACCCTAATCGTCCCATATCTGGACGATTTCCTGATAATAGGCAACTCTCCCCAACATTGCAAAAACCAATTAGAGTTAATTATAGACTCTTTGGAAAGCTTGGGGTGGCTCCTGAATCTGAAGAAGTCCAGACTAATACCGAATCAGATTCAGGAGTACCTGGGAACCACGCTGGATTCCATCTCCCAGGAATGCCGCCTACCCCAAGAAAAGATCCAAAAGATGATAGGGTTAGTGTCCAGGGCAAGAGATCTCCCCTCTATATCGCTTCGAGAAGCAATGTCTCTCCTGGGGTCCATGACAGCCTGCATTTCTGCCGTCCAATGGGCCCAGTCGCATACAAGGGAACTGCAATGGCAGATATTAGCAGAAGAAATTTCCCTGAAGGGAAATTTAGAAAGTCAGTTCACCTTCTCGTTAAACACAATTCTCGCTCTAGATTGGTGGACAAAAGACAGCAATTTGGGCCGCGGTTTACCATGGGTGATCCCAGTGTCAAAGGTAGTAACCACAGACGCAAGTCCCATCGGCTGGGGGGCTCACCTACACGATCTAGTGGTTCAGGGGACATGGTCAGACGACGTAAAAGAAGCATCCTCCAACATGAGGGAATTACTGGCAGTAAAATTCGCTCTTACAGAATTCCAAAAACCCCTTCACTCACATCATGTAAGATTGTTTTCAGACAACAGGGTGGTAGTGGCCTACATAAACCATCAGGGGGGAACACACTCTCAACCACTGATGGAAGTGACACATTCAATCTTACAGATGGCCGAGAAAAATTTGGCATCCTTGACGGCACTTCACATAAAAGAAGTGGACAATTTCAAGGCAGATTACCTGAGTCGGGTCTGCCTAAAACAGGGGGAATGGGAACTGAACCAGTCCATATTCAATCGGATAACTGAGATGTGGGGATCTCCGACAATAGATCTCTTCGCAAACAACCTAAATCGGAAGGTGACCACCTTTTGTTCCATAAACGCAGCAGGGAACCCGGTGGCGTTGGATGCTTTCATGATTCCTTGGAAGCACCAACTGGCTTATGCATTTCCCCCTATCACACTGATACCAGCGGTTCTGAGGAAAATAAGGGAGTACAGCGCCCGGGTGATATTGATTGCCCCTTTCTGGCCGAAGAGAACTTGGTTTTCCTGGGCCAGAAGGATGTCCATAACAGACCCTTGGATACTCCCAGACCTGCCCAATCTCCTATTCCAGGGTCCAGTATCACACCCGCAGGTAGCGAGGTTACACATGACTGCTTGAAATTTGAGAGGGGGTTACTGATAGAGAAAGGCTTTTCTCAAGGTCTAGTGTCAACCCTCTTAAAAAGTAGAAAATTAACAACTACTAAGCAGTATGGTAAAATCTGGAAAAAATTCCTCTCTTCTTCAGGGGCTAAAGTCTCCGAAGGAATCCCTCTCAAATCGGTGTTAGAATTTCTGCAAAATGGACTGGAAAAAGGCCTAGCCACTAATACACTGAAGGTTCATATTGCCGCACTTGGGGCACTGTTTAATTACAATCTAGCAAAGAATCGATGGGTTTCCAGATTCGTTAAGGCGGCAGAAAGATCTAGGCCTCTACCCTCACGTAGAGCCCCACAGTGGGATTTAAATCTAGTTCTCACAGCCCTTACCAAAGCCCCCTTTGAGCCCTTAAAAGAACTTCCCTTAAAGATTCTATCCTTTAAAACCTCCCTTTTGGTAGCCCTCACTTCAGCCCGAAGAATTAGCGACATACAAGCCTTGTCAGCCGGGCCACCCTGCACACTAATATTGGAGGACAGGGTGGTATTAAAAACTGATCCGGCATACTTACCAAAAGTGGCCTCCCGGTTCCATAGGTCCCAAGAGATCTCTCTTCCCTCCTTTTGTCCTAACCCTAAAAACGAGGGGGAAAAATCACTACACACATTGGATGTTAGAAGGTGTCTCATCCATTACCTGGAGGCTACTAGGGAGTGTAGAGAGGAAGGATCTCTCTTTGTGTGTTTTCAGGGCCCTCGGAAAGGCAAAAATGCCTCCAAGGGTACATTGGCAAGATGGATCAGGGATGCCATCAACCTCGCGTATACCTCAAGCGGGGTGCCAGCTCCAGGGGAAGTTAAAGCTCATTCAACTAGGGCGATGGCGGCCTCCTGGGCAGAGAGAGCCGGAGCAACAATAGACCAGATATGTAGAGCTGCTACTTGGTCTTCACCTTCGACTTTCTTTAAGCACTATCGGTTGGACTTAACTTCTTCTTCAGACCTTACTTTTGGTAGAAGGGTTCTGGAAGCGGTAGTCCCTCCCTAATGTACAGTCTCTGCAATTCTCTCCGTGGTGCCGTCATGGGGGACAGAGAAAATAGTAGTTACTCACCGATAACGGTGTTTCTCTGAGCCCATGACGGCACCCGTACATTCCCTCCCTCACGCATGGGTGTGCACACTTTTATTATGTTTAGTTATGTATATAAGCAATAAACACGCGGTATCTTTATTAAGGTTTAGTAATGTTGAAACATTTGTAATTAACCTGATGTTCCCTTTATGCTCTGTAAACAAACTGATGCGGGAGAGAGGTACCGCCTTTTTATCTGTAGGTTTCCTGTCCTTGGTGGGCGGATCCCCTCTCTCCGTGGTGCCGTCATGGGCTCAGAGAAACACCGTTATCGGTGAGTAACTACTATTTTCCTCGTGCAGGCGTTGCAGGACCTTCGGTACCCATGGTTATGACCAGTTATAATGACTTATATAGTTACTTGTGGTCGTAACCATGGATACTGAAGGTCCTGCAATGCCTGCACATGAGGAAAGAAACATGGCGAATCAGAAGAATTATACTACATTTCTAATTGGTGGTATTTGCTAATATATCTACTACATACTGGAATTGGATCTTGGCGATAGGAATACCCCTTTAAGGCTATGTTCCCACAGTTAAATTTTTGGTGAGTTTTTGATGTTGCAGATTTTCTACCTCTATGAAGAAAAACAGAACGTAAAATATTCAACAAAGACACACTGGGAACGTAGCCTAAAACGGTAATTAGACCTACCGGTAATTGTATTTCCAGGAATCCATCCTGACAGCACCATTGGAGGACGTCCTTCTTACCCTCAGTGGGACTGGAACAACAAGCGGTTAAAAGGACCCTCCTGACTCCACCCACCAGTGATTTTCTAAGTACCACATCTGGATGGATGCAAAAAGAGAGCTTATTAACAATTTTACACCAATGTTACATCACATTAGTCCATATTAAGAGTTTGCAGTGGAAGGGAACTAGTGCTGTCAGGATGGATTCCTGGAAATACAATTACCGGTAGGTCTAATTACCGGTTTCCAGTTCACCACCTGACAGCACCATTGGAGGAATATCAAAGGAATGGTAATCTAGGGTGGGACTACTGCATGTAATACTTTTCTACCAAAAGCTAACTGTTCTGATAAGACATCTAGTTTATAGTGTCTGGCAAAGGTAGAAAGACTGGTCCAAGTCGCAGCCCTACAGATCTGCTCTGCTGAAGCTCCCCCCTCTCTGCCCATGATGTAGCAATAGCTCGGGTTGAGTGGGCTCTAAGGATATCCGGGGGATCTTTCCCTTGGGCTGTATACGTTAGGTTTACCATAGTTTTAATCCACCTAGCAATGGTTGATTTTGCTGCCTTACAACCTCTATTTGGTCCCCCCGTACTGTATGAACAAGTTAGTGTCCCATCTCCAACCTTTCGTCGCCCCAGGTATTTTAGAACCGTCTGTCTATCGTCAAGGTTATGATAGACCCCTTCCTTCGTGTTTCTAGGGTGTTGGCAGAACGAGGGAAGAATTACCTCTTGATTTATGTTCGTGGAGGAAACTACTTTGTGGAGGAAGGCTGGGTTAAGTCTTAAAGGGAACCTGTCACCTGAATTTGGCGGGACCAGTTTTGGGTCCATGCGTCCCTAAACTTTAACAAGATTCCCGGTGCCGGCATTGGCCACACAGCCCCAAAGCATGATGGAACCTCCACCAATTTTATTGTGGGTAGCAAGTGTTTTTCGTGGAATGCTGTGTTTTTTTGCCGCCATGCATAACGCCTTTTTGTATGACCAAACAACTCAATCTTGGTTTCATCAGTCGACAGGACCTTCTTCCAAAAAGAAATTGGCTTCTCCAAATGTGCTTTTGCATACCTCAGCCAACTCTGTTTGTGGCGTGCTTGCAGAAACGGCTTCTTTCGCATCACTCTCCCATACAGCTTCTCCTTGTGCAAAGTGCGTTGTATAGTTGACCGATGCACAGTGACACCATCTGCAGCAAGTTGATGCTGCAGCTCTCTGGAGGTGGTCTGAGGATTGTCCTTGACTGATCTCACCATTCTTCTTCTCTGCCTTTCTGATGTTTTTCTTGGCCTGCCACTTCTGGCCTTAACAAGAACTGTACCTGTGTTCTTCCATTTCCTTACTATGTTCCTCACAGTTGAAATTGACAGGTTAAATCTCTTAGACAGCTTTTTGTATCCTTCCCCTGAACAACTATGTTGAATAATCTTTGTTTTCAGATCATTTGACAGTTGTTTTGAGGAGCCCATGATGCCACTCTTCAGAGGAGATTCAAACAGGAGAACAACTTGCAAGTGGCCACTTTAAGTAGCTTTTCTCATGATTGCATACACCTGGCTATGAAGTTCAAAGCTCAATGAGGTTACAAACAAACCAAAAAAAAAGTGCTTTAGTAAGTCAGTAAAAAGCAGGTAGGAGTATTTAAAACAAGAAAAGGATAAGGGTGCCCATACTTATGCACCTGTCAAATTTTGTTTGAATGCAGATTGCACATTTTCTGTTAGTACAATAAACCTCATTTCAAGGCAGAAACATTACTGTGTCCAACAGTTATTGAACAGTGATTATGAAACTGAAATAGCTTTTGCAAAAAAAACAATTTTTATAAAACATTAAGCTTAAGATTAATAGGGGTGCCCAAACTTTTTCATATAACTGTATTTCTGGATTTATTTCCCATTCTCCGGGATCTACAGGCGTTCTGCTCAAAAAATCTGCCACCTGATTTTTGTTACCTTCCAGGTGAACTGTTGAGATGGATCTGACCAATTTCTTTGCCCATCTGAAAATCTGATCTGCTAGGTGCTGCAGAGGTGGATGTCTCGGGCCCCCTTGGTGTCTTAGGAATGCCACGGCTGTCATTGTCGGACAGTATGCTTAGGCCGGCGTCACACTAGCGAGTTTTACGGACGTATGAGCGCGGAAAATACGTCCAGAAAATACGCATTGCACACGGCCCAATGATTCTCTATGGGGCAGCTCCTATCTGCCGTATGTTACGCATCCGTAATATACGGTATGTTACGGGCATAGAAAATCGCACATGCTGCGTTTGTCAGCGTATTGCGCAAAAAATCCGGCAATGAAAGTCTATGGGGGCAAGAAAATTACGGATTACACACCGACCATGCGTGTGACTTGCGAGAAATACGCATCGGTGTTCTATAGAAAAGCCATCAATTCAGTGCGGTGTACAGTAAAATCACACTGACAGAATAGAATAGGTAGAATAAATGTGTACACATAGAATATATATATATTTAATTCAGCGCTAGATAGGAAAAGCCGGCAATTTAATTACCGGCTTTTCTGCTATCTCCTTAACAAACCCGACAGGATATGAGACATGGTTTACATACAGTAAACCATCTCATACCCCTTCTTTTATTACATATTCCTCTTTACTAATGTAACAAGTGTCTCTGTGTAAAATTTGGGGTCTCTAGCTATTAAAGGGTTAAATCCCGAAAAAAATTGGCGTGGGCTCCCACGCAATTTTCTCCGCCAGAGTGGGAAAGCCAGTGACTGAGGGCAGATATTAATAGCCTAGAGAGGGACCATGGTTATAGGACCCCTCTGGCTAAAAACATCTCCCAGCCACCCCAGAAAAGGCACATCTGTAAGATGCGCCTCTTCTGGCAATTAGCCTCTCTCTTCCCACTCCCGTGTAGCGGTGGGATATGGGGTAATGAAGGGTAAATGTCACCTTGCTATTGTAAGGTGACATTAAGCCAGGTTAATAATGGAGAGGCGTCAATTATGACACCTATCCATTATTAATCCAATAGTATGAAATGGTTAATAAAACACGCATTATTAAAAAGTATTTTAATGAAATAAAGACACATGGTGTTTTAATATTTTATTATACTCTTTATCCTCCTGAAGACCCTTGTCACCTGAAATAATGTTAAAAAAAACAAACAACAATATTCCATACCTTCCATCTGTGACGGGGTGTACGGCAGAGCAGGAAGGGACAACAGGCCAAGGGATGATTCAAAGGATTTATTATCAAGAACGCTGGAACAACACATGCAGGTAGATCTACAGAGTCCACAATTAGTCCAACGGAACCGGTTCGGGGGCACCTCCCGATAATCCTTGTGCCAGCTATCAAAACAATAGTCCACACGAGTCCAAACGATCACAAAACAATCCCTCGAACGACGAGATATGTCCTCAGCTCAAGTCTCGCCCCGTTCGCTTCCACAGTCACAGATGTACGTGGGGTCTTGCCTCAGCTAAGAATCCCCACTCCTTCTCCTTCCAAAGTCAACTCACATCTGATCTCAAAATAAGAATGGATTGTCTGAGCTCCTGGGATCCGCCCATGAAGGGGGGTAGGGGTCACACCCTCTATTCAATGGTTGAGTCCATCAGAAGATTCTAGACTGTTCGGCTCCGTAGTATGTACATTTGACTAGCCACCTGCTGTGAGGAAGAATGGCTATTCCTTCACTAGTTGACAAAGCTTAATTACATTATAGCTTAGGGCTGCAAGTATTGGGGGAAGGAGACATTGTTACTGGTAAACTCCTAGCACAAGAAAATACATATATTACAGCTAATAGAAACCAGAGAACAGTTACATACATCAAATGGCATATTACTCAAATACAGGACAGGGCAAAAGTACAGATCATGACAATCCCTTCCCCTCCCAATTTGTGTACGTACTAGGGACCTCTACAGGTCGCTGGTTAAGTACACACAGGCTTAGCGTAACTTACATGTGTCTTCATGCAGCCACGAATTGGCATCGTAGCTCTCCCACATCATTGCCCAGGAGAACATCTGCAGGCAGACCTCCCATCACCCCAACCAAACATCGCCTGACCCCAAAACCAAAGTTCAGATCCACAGTGGCTGTGGGAATAGTCCTCCAATGTCCACCAGCCAGTTCAATAACAATCCCAGGTCCTCTATGGATTGCCTCAGGCCGAACCACTCGGGGATCAGCCAGTGTGAGGAAAGCCCCCGAGTCACAAAATCCAATAAGTCTCTGTCCATCCAGCACGACCTCCTGCAAGTGCTTACCTCGATGAGCAGACGTCATCATAGCTGCAGGTCGCACACCATAAACTCCTAGTGGTGCAACATGGGTGGGTAAGGCACTAGGCCAGTCCTCACGTAGTGGTGACACGTCTTCCTCCATGGCACTTGGCTGTACATAATTAATAAAACGACTGGGTACAGGATCAATCCTCATTTGAACAGCTGGGCAGGAGGCTTGCAGATGTCCCGGCTGCCCACATCGATAGCATCTGTGCTGGGTCTCACTCCATCCAAGGCGTCCTCTTGGGTGAAGGGTAAGGGAACCTGGAGGCCGGCCCCCACCTGAAGGTGCTGTAGGGGTTTGAGGACGACTCCTCCATGAGCTGGCTGGGCATGAGGCCTGCAGATGCCCTGGATGCCCACAGCCATAACACCTGCGCTCTGCTACTTCCTCTCCTCGTCGTATTCCAGAAAACGCAGTAGAAGCAACTTGAGGGACATTTACACGGGTATCAGCATGAGGTGGTGGCTTAGAGGAGCGGGGAACAATGGGGACAGAAGAACTGGGGGCCACCGGGGTTGTGGGGCTGGTAGGCCTCTCTCGATCCTCTAACAGAACCCTCCACTGAGGCTTGATGGTGAGAACCTCATCAGCTAGAGCTGCAGCTTCCTCCACAGTGACTGGTCTCTCACGCACCCATTCCCGGATCTCAGCAGGGCACTTAAAGTAAAACTGCTCTTTTAGGATAACCTGGAGAAAGGTCTCCCAGGTTAAGGCCTCCTCTGCTTCCAGCCAGCGATTACATATTTGTTTGAGACTGTGGGCATACATCTTGAAAGACACTTCCTCATTGCAGGCTAAAGTACGGAACTGAGTCCGGTAAGTGTCTGGCGTCACAGCATAATGTTCTAGAATAGTCAGTTTAATCTCCGCATACTCACAGTTCTCTCGAGGGCCCATGGCTCTATAGGCTGCGGCAGCTCCACCCTCTAAGAGCCCCACCAGATGTCGGACTCGCTCCCTGTCCGGGACTTCCATTAATCGACACTGATGCTCAAAGTCCTGGAAGAAGCTCTCAATGTCGCCTGCAGCCTCATTAAACAGCTTGAAGTCTTTGCGGGACACTGGGGAGTTCCCTCATGGTGGGTGCTGGGGTTATAGTCTGTCTGGAGCTTCTAGCTGCTTCCAAAGCGATCTGCCTCTCCAGCAATGCCATCTCCTGAGCTCTGTGAATGGCCTCCCTCTCTCTCTCTCCTCGGCTCTGTGAATGGCCTCCCTCTCCCTCTCCTGAGCTCTGTGAATGGCCTCTCTCTTATCGTCTATGGTGGTGTCCATTCCCAGCAATGCCAACTCCTCCTCGTACCACACAACCCACTGACTTTTTTGGGTATTTACCTCCGGCTGCAGTCTTTCCTCCATTTGCTGTGAGGATCCTTCCTCAGCGTCATCTTGCAGGCAAACTCCTTCCAAAGCCGCAATTAGCTGCTCCTTGGAGAGTCCTTTAAAACGGACTCCTACTTCACGGGCCTTTGATTGTAGGCTCCCCAAAGTCCAGTTCTGGTACTCTGTGGTGCTGGTTCCCGATGTTGGGCCGTTGTCCTCCATTCCTTCTGCTCTGATCCCGCTGCTGCCACCAGTTTGTGACGGGGTGTACGGCAGAGTAGGAAGGGACAACAGGCCAAGGGATGATTCAACAGATTTATTATCAAGAACGCTGGAACAACACATGCAGGTAGATCTACAGAGTCCACAATTAGTCCAACGGAACCGGTTCGGGGGCACCTCCCGATAATCCTTGTGCCAGCTATCAAAACAATAGTCCACACGAGTCCAAACGATCACAAAACAATCCCTCGAACGACGAGATATGTCCTCAGCTCAAGTCTCGCCCCGTTCGCTTCCACAGTCACAGATGTACGTGGGGTCTTGCCTCAGCTAAGAATCCCCACTCCTTCTCCTTCCAAAGTCAACTCACATCTGATTTCAAAATAAGAATGGATTGTCTGAGCTCCTGGGATCCGCCCATGAAGGGGGGTAGGGGTCACACCCTCTATTCAATGTTTGAGTCCATCAGAAGATTCTAGACTGTTCGGCTCCGTAGTATGTACATTTGACTAGCCACCTGCTGTGAGGAAGAATGGCTATTCCTTCACTAGTTGACAAAGCTTAATTACAATATAGCTTAGGGCTGCAAGTATTGGGGGAAGGAGACATTGTTACTGGTAAACTCCTAGCACAAGAAAATACATATATTACAGCTAATAGAAACCAGAGAACAGTTACATACATCAAATGGCATATTACTCAAATACAGGACAGGGCAAAAGTACAGATCATGACACCATCGTTCAGTCTTTTCCCACGCTGTAAATCCATCTGAAGGGGTTAAATCATTTTACACCCAGGAGCTCTGCTAATGCAGCTGTGCTCCTGACTGTAAACCTTGGTGAATGAATGGCATGCAGGGGAATGTACTGTAGTTAACTCGAGTTGCGGTGATGCGCCCCCTGCTGGATGAACTCATATGAACTCGAGTGTGAGAAAATATTCTGAAAAGTTCCCACGCTCGAGTTCATATGAGCTGACTGGCGTCTGTGGTAACGGTGACACAGGGATAGAGGACCCATGGAACCCCCACCTTCAGGTTTTCTGGTGTGGTCCACCAGGCTAGGGATTTATTTCCTGACGGAGAAATAATCATCTTCTCCAGAGAATCCTGCCTCCTGTTACAAGATCTCTTTCTGTAACCCCCGCAAGTGGAACAGGCTCCACATCACACAGGGTATACATGCCGTCATTAAGCCTAGAATCCTGATTGCTTCTCTTATGGAGGAAGTGCTTTTTCTGAATTGGTGTATGCTCTTGACCAACGCCTTTTGTCTGTCTTCCGGAAAAAAATGTTCTGGCGTTGAAATCTAATATGACCCCCAAAAATTTAATTCTGGAATTTGGGACTAGACATGATTTTTCCCAATTCACAATCCACCCCAGATCCTGTAGAACGGAGAGTGTGAAGTTGCAGTCTATTTTGAGAAGTTTCTCTGATTTCGCCATTATCAGAAAGTCGTCCAGATATGGCACTGTGGCAATATTCTGGTTCCTTAGATAGGCTAGTACCTCTGACATTAGTTTGGTAAATATCCTGGGCGCCAAAGCAAGGCCGAAGGGGAGACACGTGAACTTGAAGTGATACATTGTTCGTCAGGGCAAATTTCAGAAACTTCTGGTAGGAAGCGTGTATTGGGACATGGTAGTATGCATTCCTTAGATCCAAGGTGCACATCACCATGTCTTTGTCTATGAGAGGTGTTGTGGACCTTATAGATTCCATCCTGAATCTTTTGTACCTGATCCACCTGTTCAAGGGTTTTAAATTTATAATCGTTCAGGAGTCCCCCGATGTTTTTTTTTTATTGAGAACAGGTGTGAATAATGGCCCTTGCCTCTCTCCGAGACTGGTACCAGGATGATTGCCTCTGACTTTAACAACTCTTGGATGTTTGTCCACATAGGGAAGTTTAATAGAGGACAGGGTCTGGTTACTATGAACCTTTCTGGGGGAAGGCTGGATAACTCTAGTTTGTACCCCTGAGCAATCACCTGCAGAATCCATGGATTTTTGGATATTTTCTGCCAACCCCCTAGAAATTTCTGTAACCGACCTCCCACCTTGATGTCATTTATTTGGCTTTCCCGTACCTGTACCCGGGAAGATGGAGTCTCTACCTTTTCCACCCTTGGGATAAGACCACCTCCCAGACTTCCCTTTCCCCTTGTAGTCTGTCTTCTGACTAGGTCGGGATCTACGAAAGGGCTGGTACTTTTTTGTATTTTCCTCAGGGAACCCTTTCTTTTAGTCTGAGGCTTTTTCTAATATGTCATCTATAATAGGCCCAAATACTTTACTCCCTGAAAATGGGATTCCACACAGTTCATTTTTTGATTGGATATCCCCTGACAAAGTCTTTAGCCAGATAGCTCTTCTGGCCGCAGTGGACAAAGACTCGCTTCTGGCAGCGAAGCGTACAGATTCTGCTGAAGCGTCCGCCATAAAGCCTGTTGCGAGTTTTAGCAACGGAAGGGATTTGAGAATAACATCTCTGGAGGTTTTAGCTTTGAGATGTTCCTCCAAATCGTCCATCCATAAATGCATGGACTGGGCTACCGATGTTGCTGCTATATTGGCCCGTATTATTGCTGCCGAGGATTCCCAAGTTCTCCTGAGCAGTCCATCTGCTTTGCGATCCATTGGATCCTTTGAAGCTGAGGAGTCTTCAAACGGGATTGACGTCTTCTTTGCCACTTTTGCTAATGGCACATCAATCTTGGGAACTTCATCCCAAACTTTAATATCCTCCGCATTATAAGGTAAACGGAGTCTGAAGTCTCTAGGCACTACTAGTCTCTTCACCGCTTCCTGCCATTCTTCCAAAATCATGGAACGAATATGATTATTAACTGGAAATATTTTCGTGACTTGAGCATGCAAGCCGCCAAACATTTCATCCTGAATTGAGGTTTCCTCTGGCGTCTCCTGTTACTGCATGGTGTTACATACTCCATGTAGGAGTTCATCCGTATCTCCCGCCGAGAAGAGATATCTCTTTCCTCTTCCTAATGGTTCCTCTCTTCCTTGGTCCGATTCCTCCGAATCCTCTTCCTCCGAAGAAGGACTAGACTCTCTTGGTCTTTTCCGCGATGTTTGCGGTTCTGTCTGGCTTGTCTGGGGAAGATCCAGGCTCAAGATGGATGCCTGAACCTCCTGACGTATCATTGCTCTCATATTGGTTAATAATGCAGTCTGTTCTTCACCAACGATTTTAGATGTGCATGGCTTGCATAGTGGCTTTCGCCAATTTTCTGGGAATCTAGCTGCACAAATAGGGCATTTTACTTCTTTCGGATTTTTTCTTTTCAGGTGCAGGGATGGGAGGCTCTAACTAAAATACATAGAGATCCTAGTATTTATGTAGTAAATAGGGGAGTAGGGGGATGGATAAGAAGCATTGTGGTATGGCTTTGATTAGCCCACTCACGTGCCCTTGTGGTTGATCTGGCCCCTCAGGTCTGGCTGTCTCTTCCATTATGGAGATACCTTAGCCGGGTTCTCCTTATCAGGATGGCTGGCGGCATATAGACCCCCATACTTTGTTTATATATGTTTTTTACCTGGTTGATCCTGCCCTCCTTTCCGTGTCCATGCGGCTGTCCGTGCCCAAAGGCCTCTCCTAAGGCCGGCGCTGCTGCTGGCGTCCCGCGCTCCAGCGCTCGCCGTGACCGGAAGTGACGCAGCCACTGGACCAGGAGGCGGCTGTTGCTGATGAAAGCGGCCGCATATGCTGGAATCGGCCGCTGTGCTGGAAGCCGCCGCCGCACTGACCCCCCCCAGCAGACAGGCGCCTGGACCAAGAGCCCCCTGTACGGAGGAAGCGGACCCGACCCCAGGAGCAGCGCTACACTGGGGAGGCTGTGGGTCCCCCCATGGCAGGTATCAGCAGCAGATAACTTGCGGTGGGGAAAGGCTGGGCCCCCCGATCCCCACCATCTGCACAGCACCGTCGGAGGAAAAGCTTGCTGTTCCTATCCACAGTGGGACAGGAAAAACACTGGTAGGTGGAGTGGGGAGGGTCCTTTTAACCGCTTGTTGTTCCTGTCCCACTGAGGGTAAGAAGGACGTCCTCCAATGGTGCTGTCAGGTGGTGAACTGGAAATATATTTTGAGATTTAAATTTTAAGGCCTAATTGCCCAATTTTTTTTTGTTTTTAAACTGTACATTTTTATTGAAAAAATTTTAATTACACATGTCTGAACAGACCATGAGATTCAGTACCATCATACAAAAGAAATCGAATTAAGCCCCGAATGCCTCCTGGGTGAAACAACGTTAAACATACATTGTACAAAACAGACTCTAGGCCTAAAGCACTACATAACAAAATCGTGAATTGAGATCAGAAAGACTAAGGCTACTTTCACACTTGCGTCGTGTGCCGCACGTCGCAATGCGTCGTTTTGAAGAAAAACGCATCCTGCAAAATTGCCCGCAGGATGCGTTTTTTCTCCATACACTTGCATTAGCGACGCATTGTGACGGATTGCCACACGTCGCATCCATCGTGCGACGGATGCGTCATGTTTTGGCGGACCGTCGGCACCAAAAAGTTCCTTGTAACGTTTTTTGTGCGTTGTGTCTGCCATTTTCGACCGTGCATGTGCGTCCGAAACTCCGCCCCCTAATCCCCGGACTGCAGAATGGGCAGCGGATGCATTGTAAAACTGCATCCGCTGCCCACGTCTTGCAGTAAATTTCACAGGTTCCGTCGGTACATTGGCCCGACGCATTGCGACGCAAGTGTGAAAGTAGCCTAAGAGTCCTATAAACATATCAACCCCGTTGGCTCCTCCAAGGATTTTTTTGTACTGAATATCACCTTAAAGAATAAGGTTAACAAAAGTAAAACTACAATAATACAACACTTGCCAAAAATTATGTAATCACCGGCCTTGGAAGATGTTCATTCAGTTGTTTAATTTTGTAGAAAAAAAAAAGCAAATCACAGACATGGCACAAAACTAAAGTTATTTCAAATGGCAACTTTCTAGCTTTAAGAAACACTAAAAGAAATCAAGAACAAAAAATGTAGTCAGTAATGTTTACTTTTTTTTAATCAAGCATAGGGTAAAAATTATGGAGTCACTCAATTCTGAGGGAAAAAAATTATCCTGTAAATTTTCATACCCAAAACTAACACCTGAATCAAATTAGATCTGCTCATTAGTCTGCATCTAAAGGAGTAATCACACCTTGGAGAGCTGTTGCACCAAGTGGACTGACTTGAATCATGGCTCCAACATGAGAGATGTCAATTGAAACAAAGGAGAGGATTATCAAACTTAAAAGAGGGTAAATCATCACGCAATGTCGCAAAAGATGTTGGTTGTTAACAGTCAGCTGTGTCTAAAATCTGGACCAAATACAAACAACATGGGAAGGTTATTAAAGGCAAACATACTGGTAGACCAAGGAAGACATGAAAGCGTCAAGACAAGAAACTTAAAGCAATATGTCTCCAAAACAGGAAATGCACAACAAAATAAATGAGGAACTAGTGGGTGGAAACTAGAGTCAATGTCTGTGACCGAACAGTAAGAAACCGCCTAAAGGAAATGGGATTTACATACAGAAAATCTAAACGAAAGCCATCATTAACACCTAAACAGAAAAAAGGTTACAATGGGCTAAGGAAAAGCAATCGTGGACTGTGGATGACTGGATGAAAGTCATATTCAGTGATGAATCACGAATCTGCATTGGGCAAGGTGATGATGCTGGAACTTTTGTTTGGTGCCGTTCCAATGAGATTTATAAAGATGACTGCCTGAAGAGAATATGCAAATTTCCACAGACATTGATGATATGGGACTGCATGTCAGGTAAAGGCAATGGGGAGATGGCTGTCATTACATCTTCAATAAATGCACAAGTTTATGTTGATATTTTGGACACTTATCCCCTTAATTGAAAAGATGTTTGGAGATGAAATCATTTTTCAAGATGATAATGCATCCTGCCATAGAGCAAAAATTGTGAAAACATTCCTTGAAAAAAGACACATAAGGTCAATGTCATGGCCTGCAAATAGTCCGGATCTCAATCCATTTGAAAATCTTTGGAAGTTGAAGAAAATGGTCCATGACAAGGCTCCAACCTGCAAAGCTGATCTGGCAACAGCGATCAGAGAAAGTTGGAGCCAGATTGATGAAGAGTACGGTTTGGCACTCATTAAGTCCACGCCTCAGAGACTGCAAGCTGTTATAAAAGCCAGAGGTGGTGCAACAAAATACTAGTGATTTTTTCCTCAGAATTGAGTGACTCCATAATTTTTCCCCTATGCTTGGTTAAAAAAAGTAACCATTACGGACTACCACATTTTTTGTTCTTGATTTCTATTAGTTTTTCTTAAAGCCAGAAAGTTGCCATTTGAAATAACTTTAGTTTTGTGCCATGTCTGTGATCTGCTTTTTTTTCCTACAAAATTAAACAGCTGAATGAACATCCTCCAAGGCCGGCGATTACATAATTTTTGCCAGGGGTTGTAGTACTAATAAATGGATCCCAGACATACACAAGACAAGACAGACAAAACAGGGGAAAGGAAGGAAGATAAGATGCAGATACCTTAGAATAATAGAAGAGGCAGTCCTCAACCAGTTCTCTGAGCCCAGTAGTAATCGCAGGGGGCCCAAATAGAGTCAAAACTGTCTACCCTCTCTCCCATCAAAGCTGTCATGTACTCTTATCATGCGAACGTCTGCAATTCTATTTAATAAGTGCTGCAAAGACAGAGGGGAAGACTGCCTCCAGGTAAGGGCAATCAATGACCTAGCTGCAGTAAGAATATGAAGTAATAGTCTGGCTGGGTTTTTCTCCAACCCTTTAGGGAAAATGTTAAGTAAATAAATAGATGGATCCAGCCCCACTTCAACATATAAGACCTGTGAGGCAGTGACCCCTGTTACAGCTAGGGGGCGCTGTATGTGCTCTGCAGAATGTGCATGGAAGTGTAGTGAGGCCATGAGGGCGTACTACAGACACAGGTGTGGCTGTAATTAGAATAGTGAAGCAGTGACATTAAAAAGCCCTGTAGTAGTGGGGGAGGTGTGTCAGTGTGTTCTTGGAAGCAGACAGGGCAGTTGTCTGCAGAGCTCTCTCTGTGTGGAGCAGCACAGAGGCTAAAGGAACCAGAGACTGACACCCTGCGTCTCGGGCTGTCTTGCGTGTACCCGGCTGCACTCCAGAGGATAAAGAGTGCAGTGCTCTGAGTGAGTACAGAGACTTGTTACCGGCGTGCGGTCACCCAGGGAAACTGGACAGAGGGAAGTTCGGCCTGTGTATTGACTGCGTCATATAGTCATGCATTATTAATGGACTGTATGAAGAAGCCGTATACTATATTGACTGTGAAGTAACACAGTAAAAGAACGTTTTGTTTGAACTTGTTTGGGTCACTGCCGTTTCACTGTGTATGGTCATACCGCTGCATCACAGACCTTATTTATCAGAATTCTCACCTCATCCCAAAAACCCACAATCCCAGTACAGGACCAAAAAAATGTGATAGGGGGTGCTCACCTCAGACCCACTGCGCCAACACAAGTTTGAGTGATGAGGATTCAATATGTGAATTAAGTCGGATATGGTACCAGAACATTAATATTTTATACTGGTTTTCCTTGTATAGAGTACAAATAGCGGATTTGGACGCTCTTTCCCATATGACCTGCCAACATTGAGGTGATAAACTTCTCCCCATATATAGACTCCCGTCTACTCATGTAAAGGTGTTTAAGTTGCTGGCCATCTTGAGGGCTATTTAGTATTGGGTAAATATCCGAGATTAAGCCCTTGGTTGATGTGCCCTTTTTGCAAATTATCTCAAATTCAGTAGGTGTTAGACACCCTCATACCACCGAAAAGCGAGATGGCAAAATGTCTGATTTGCAGATACTGAAAATACTCTTTGTTAGAAATTTCAAATTTAGATTTAATGGAATCAAATGGAAGAAGCTCCAGCGTGTCCCCGTTGACCAAGTCTGCAAACCTGAATAATCCCACAGCAATCCAAGGAGGTTCATAGAGTCCAAACTGTTAGGAACCAAAGGCTGATATATAAAAGAAATCAGGAGTGTTCAGAGAAGCCAGGACAAACTTTTTCATACAAGTAGTCCATACCTCCCTCGTGAACTGGATAGGGTTCAACAAGGCGATTGATATTTTAGCGGAAGAAGTTGCCCACAATGAGTTTGGATGGGCAGGATCCATCCATAGTTTTTCTATCTCTGTCCACCTATTATAGGCCCAGAGTGAGGACCACGAAGGAATCCTCCGTAGATGAGTCATCCAATAATATTTAACAACATCCAGGACTGAAAGACCCCCTGTGACTTAAGGGAGATGAGGACATGCTTAGATATTTGATGCCGCTTATCATTCCAAAAGAACCTCATGGACACCTGAAAGGCTTTAAGTTCACTCATGGGGAGCCTTACCGGAAGATTTGCAAAATAATACAGCAGTTTAGGAAGGAGTGATATTTTGACGGAGGTTATAAATTGCCCGATTTTTATCCCAATACTAAGTCAATATCCTAATGCACTGCTCCAATTCAGAGCACTTCTCACAGAGCCCCCAACACACCCACCCACCCAACGTCCATTAAGGTAGTGCATCATACTCAGGTTCACATATTCTGCAGCTGGTACAGGACAACTGCACCGTATTGAAAGAAGGATGGATGGGGTCAACCTCCTTCCCTCAGTAAGAACATAGATCTGATCCCAATAGAAAATCTTTGGAGGGAGCTGAAACTCAATGTTGCCCAGTGACAGCCCCGAAAACCTGGAAGATCTGGAGATCTGTATGGAGGAGGGGGGCAAAATCCCTGCTACGATTTGTGCAAACTTGGTCAAGAACTACAGGAAACGTCTGAGCTCTGAAATTGCAAAAAAAGGGTTTCTCTTGCCTGTGCAGGGAAATTTTCGGCGGGCGCATGCGCTCTTTACTCTGCCCTACTGTGGGCAGAGCCTAAAACCTAGCTGCACATGCTCACATCTTTCTGGCTCCTGGTAACCAGAACCACTTTGCCCATATAGTTTTGTTCCCTATCAATTACAGAAGAAGAGTTTAATGCACAGCAACCTGAAAATTCAATTTATTGATATACTGATCCCCCGTGACTGTCAAATTAAAGACTATTGGGGTGATTATAATAATTAATAGATACTCTGATTAGGGTATTACTAAGTAACTGGTGTGGTGGGCAGCAGTTCTACAAATAGTCTATGCTTCATAGGTTCAACTCCCACCATTACAAGAACAAATATTTTGGGAGTTAATTATTGTTTCCAGGGATATCCTGAGGGTCCAGATGATTTTTTTTATGTCAATTTCTAATTTTTCTTCATTTTAACTTTTTTCCAGAGTTCCACAATTTTTTTTTAGATTTTCACAAATTTTCTAGATTTTTGCAGATTTTTGTGCATCCTGGTGATCTTCGGCAATTTCACAATACACTGTGTTCCAAATTATTATGCAAATAATATTTCCTCATATTTTCTCTAAATTATCTATCTGAATTGCAGTCATTGTTATTTTCCAGTCATCTACTATTCTAGTATAATTGCAATGTTTTGGAACAAACTGCCTATGAAAACAGTATCTTTTAAAAAAAAATAAACACTCAAAATGCATGTTCCAAATTATTATGCACAGCAGAGTTTTCAACCTTTTTTATTTTATTTTGAACAAAAAAATGGTCAATTGTGAAGTTATAAGCATTATCAGCTTATTACAAAATGAAATCAAACAGTTTTCAAGTGAAGACTTTATTCTAGGTGATATTACATTTGCACATAGGACCCCTTGTTCGAAAGAAGCTTCTGAACTCTCTCATCCATTGAATTTGTCAGTTTTTGGATGGTTTCTGCTTCAATTGTTTTGCATGTGGACAGAATACCCTCCCAGAGCTGTTGCTTAGATGTGAACTGCCTCCCGCCATCATAGACACTCCTTTTGATGATGCTACAGAGGTTCTCAATGGGGTTGAGGCCAGGGGAAGATGGTGGCCACACCATAAGTTTGTCCTCTTTTATGCCCATAGCAGCCAGAGATGCAGATGTGTTTTTTGCAGCATGAGACGGTGCATTATTATGCATGAAAATGATCTTGCTGCAGAAAGCACGGTTCTTCCTCTTGAACCATGGCAGGAAGTGTTTTTAGAAACTCCACATAGATTATGGAGTTCATCTTTACCCCTTCAGGGATCATAAAGGGGCCGACAATCTCTCTCCCCATGATTCCAGCCCAAAATATTACTCCACCTCCTCCTTGGCGCCTTAGCCGTGTTTTCATGGGGTGTCCATCAGCCAGCCATCCTCCACTCCATCCATCTGGACCATCAAGCGTTGCACGGCACTCATCGGTGTACAAAACAGTTTGGAATTCAGTCTTCATGTATCGTTTGGCCCACTGGAGCTGTTTCTGCTTGTGTGCAGTGGGTAGAGGTGGTCAACAGGATGGCTTACGCACCTCTGAAGGACCCTGCACCTTGTTGTTCTGAGGACGTTGGAGGCACCAGCAGCTTCAAAAACTTGTCTGCTGCTATGACCAGACATTTTTGCAGCTGCTCTTTTAACCTTACGCAATTGCCTGTTGGAAAGGGTCCTCAATTTTTCCTTATCAGCACGCACACGTGTGTGCTGGGAATCAGCTACATACTTTTTGATTGTGCGATGATCACGATGAAGTGTCTTGGCAATGTTGATTGTAGTCATGCCTTGACCTAAATACTCCACAATTTGTTGCTTCTCAGCAGCCGACACATCCTTTTTCTTTCCCATTTTGGCCAAAAATGTAGGCTGCTTAATAATGTGGAACAGGCTTCTTAAGTAGTCATGCCTTTATTTGGACACACCTGCCAAACTAATATGCACAGGTATCTGCAATTGCTTTCAGTGATATAAAGAGCCCTGACACACATCACCATCAATGAGTTTAAATGACAAACAAAAAAATTCTAACCTTATCACTCCTAAACTCTTTGTGCATAATAATTTGGAACACAGTGTAATCACTTCCTATTTTTTTCAGGTTTACCATGAAATGAGCAAAATTTTTGTCACTTGCTTTCAATCAGTTGAATTCAGTGAAAATCAATACAGTGCTTGAAAATCTTGAAAATACTGACAATCTGAAAAAAAAAAAATTTGCAAAATACTTCATCTCGCCTTTGACAGATCTTCAACCAGCAACAAACCCCAAGTCTGCATGTTCTTGTTCTGTTGACGCTGGGAGTAGATCGTTAACCACTGGACCAGACCCTCAGCTCAGTAGTAACTTGAGAATTCTATTTATTATGATATTCCTCCCATTGCCCCTATTGTTGCTGGGGAAATCATCAGAGCCCAGATGGTTTATTTCACATCAATAGCTGAGTTTTTTGGTTTTTTTTACATTCTCATTCTTTTCATGTGTTCACCTAAAATCAGTGAAATCAGCAACATTTTTGTCACGCTGATTTTATTAATCAGTTGGATTCTGTGAAAAACACCAGAATTCAGAAAAAATCATTAAAAAGCTGGAAAAATCCATTAAAATCTAGAAAGATTAGTAAAATTAAGGGACAATCTATAAAAACAATCTGCAAATGATGTAGAATAAACCACCTGGACTGACTCTCAGAGAGCTCGTCCAGCAACAAACACCAACTTTGTGTCTGTCGCTATTGATGTTGGGAGTTGAACTTTAACCAGACCAGACCCTCAGCTGTAGAAGAACCTGCAAACTCCATTTATTATTATACTGAGTCCCATGACTGTCAAATTATAATAACAGACGAAATGCTCTGATTAGTTCATTACTGAGTAACTGGCCTAATGGGCATCAAATTTACCAATGGTCTATGCTTCCTAGGTTCAACTCCTGCTTTTAAGACTAGATTTTCAGTATTGTTTTTTCCTAGATTTTCATTATTTTTCTAGGTTTTTACAGATATTTGTGCATCCTGGTGATTTTCAGTAACTCCACACAAGTTACTTCCTATTTTTTTCATGTTTTCCCCTAAAGTTAGTGAAATCAGCAACATCTGTGTCACATTGAATCAAATTTATTCAGTGACAATCACCTGGATGAAGTCGATCACACCAGTAGAGAAGCAGTACCGTGTGATCAGCATGATATACATATCCGTCATGAGCACATGTCACTTTGTGCTCCAGGATGAATCTATACGTCACATTGTGTTCATTGGTTAAAGAGACTGCTAAGTTTGGAATCTTACAGGCAATGCTCCATAAGAGAAAGGTGCGCAAATTAGCTGTCCAACCAAGCAAAATTTCAGTGAGAGCTGCTCATAGGATTGCTAGAGCGGTAAATCAGATTCCCCACTTGACTGCAAAAGATATTCAGAAAGATTGTTCTACTGTACAGAGACACCTGCACAAATATGGCTTTCATAGAAGAGTCATCGGAAGAAAACCTCTCCTTCCTCCTCATAAAACTCAGAGTCAGCAAACATCTAAGCAAGCATTTTGAAAACAAGTCTTGTGGACTGATGAGGTTAAAATATAACTCTTTGGTCACAATGATCAAATGTATGTGTGGAGAAAAAAGGGCACAGAATTTCAGGAAAAGAACATCTCGCCAACCATTAAGCATAGGGGTGGATCAATCAAAGGGTTGTGTTCCAGCCAATGGCATGGGAAACATTTCAAGGATACAGGGAAGAATGGATTCAATGAAATTTCAACAAATTCTTGATGCAAACATAAAAGCATCTAAAAGCTGAAGTTGAAAAGAAGATGGCTTCTACAAATGGATAATGATCCTAAACACAAAATCCACAATAGATTACCTCAAAAGGTGCAAGCTGAAGGTTTTACATTGGTCCTCACAATCCCCTGATCTGAACATCATTGCAAATTTGTGGCTAGATGAGCTAGGAATATCACAGAACTGGAAGAATTTTCCAAGGGAGAATGGATGAAAATCCCTCAAACAAAAATTGAAAGACCCTTGTCTGGTTACAAAAAGCGTTTACAAGCTGTGATACTTACAAAAGTGAGTGCTACTAGGTACTAACTATCCCAAAACTTTAGCATGGGCCCATTTTTCTTTTTGCAATTTTTAAAATGTAAAAGATGAAAATATATATAAAGATGAACTTTTGCAGGTGCTTCTCACAAATTAGAATATCATCAAAACGTTTATTTCAGTTCTTCAATACAATAAGTGAAACTCATATATTATATAGACAGTCATTACTAACAGAGTGATCTATTTCAAGTGTTTATTTCTGTTAATGTTAACCCCTTCCCGACATGTGACGGTATAGTACGTCACATGTCGGGACCCCCGCTTTGATGTGCGCTCCGGCGGTGAGCGCACATCAAAGTCGCGACATGTCAGCTGTTTTTTACAGCTGACATGTGCGCGCAATAGCGGCGGGTGAAATCGCGATCACCCGCCGCTATTAACTAGTTAAATGCCGCTGTCAAGCGCAGACAGCGGCATTTAACTACCGCATCCGGCCGTGCGGCCGGATATGAGCGCATCGCCGACCCCCGTCACATGATCGGGGGTCGGCGATGTGTCAGGAAGGTAACCATAGAGGTCCTTGAGACCTCTATGGTTACTGATTGCCGGTGGCTGTGAGCGCCCCCCTGTGGTCGGCGCTCACAGCACACCTGCAAATCTGCTGTGTAGCAGCGATCTTATGATCACTGCTGCATAGCAGAGCCGATCGGGCTGTGCCTGCTTCTAGCCTCCCATGGAGGCTATTGAAGCATGGCAAAAGTAAAAAAAAAAAGTTTTTAAAAATGTGAAAAAAATAAAAAAAATATAAAAGTTTAAATCACCCCCCTTTCGCCCCAATCAAAATAAATCAATAAAAAAAAAACCCAACCTACACATATTTGGTATCGCCGCGTTCAGAATCGCCCGATCTATCAATAAAAAAAAAGCATTAACCTGATCGCTAAATGGCGTAATGAGAAAAAAATTCGAAACGCCAGATTTACGTTTTTTTGGTCGCCACGACATTGCATTAAAATGCAATAACGGGCGATCAAAAGAACGTATCTACACCAAAATGCTATCATTAAAAACGCCAGCTCGGCACGCAAAAAATAAGCCCTCACCTGACCCCAGATCACGAAAAATGGAGACGCTACGAGTATCGGAAAATGGCGCAATTTTGTTTTGTTTTGTTTTTTGCAAAGTTTGGAATTTTTTTTCACCACTTAGGTGAAAAATAACCTAGTCATGTTAGGTGTCTATAAACTCGTAGTGACCTGGAGAATCATAATGGCAGGTCAGTTTTAGCATTTAGTGAACCTAGCAAAATAGGCAAGCAAAAAACAAGTGTGGGATTGCACTTTTTTTGCAATTTCACTGCACTTGGAATTTTTTTCCCGTTTTCTAGTACACGACATGCTAAAACCAATGATGTCGTTCAAAAGTACAACTCGTCCCGCAAAAAATAAGCCCTCACATGGCCAAATTGACGGAAAAATAAAAAAGTTATGGCTCTGGGAAGGAGGGGAGCGAAAAACGAAAATGGAAAAACGGAAAAAGCTCCGGGGGTGAAGGGGTTAATGATTATGGCTTGCAGCCAATGAAAATCCAAAATTCATTATCTCAGTAAATTAGAAAATTAACAAAAAACACCTGCAAAGGCTACTTAAGCATTTTAAAAGGTCCCTTAGTCTGTTTCGTAGGCTCCACAATCATGGGGAAGACTGCTGACTTGACAGATGTCCAGAAGGCAGTCATTGACACACTCCATAAGGAGGGTAAGCCACAAAATCATTGCTAAAGAAGCTGACTGTTCACAGAGTGCTGTATCCAACCGTGATAACTGCAGCCTTGAAAGGATTGTTAAAAGGTCATTCAAAAATTTTGGGGAGATTCACAAGGAGTGGACTGCTGGAGTCATTTCTTCCAGAGCCACCACACACAGACGTATCCAGGGCATGGGCTACAAGTGTCACATTCCTTGTGTCAAGCCACTCATGACCAATAGACAACGCCAGAAGCATCTTACTGGGTCAAGGAGAAAAAGAACTGGACTGTTGCTCAGTGGTCCAAAGTGTTGTTTTCAGATCAAAGTAAATTTTGCATTTCATTTTGGAAATCATGGTCCCAGAGTCTGGAGGAAGAGTGGAGAGGCCACAATCCAAGCTGCTTGAGGTCTAGTGTGAAGTTTCCACAATCAGTGATGGTTTGGGGAGTCATGTCATCTGCTCGTGTAGGTCCACTGTGTTTTATCAAGACCAAAGACCGCACAGCCAGGAAATTTTACAGCACTTTATGCTTCCTTCTCCCAACAAGCTTTTTGGTGATGGAAATTTCATTCTCCAGCAGGACTTGGCACCTGTCCACACTGCCAAAGTACCAATACCTGGTTTACAAACAGCTAACTCACCTGACCTTAACCCCATAGAGAATCAATGGGGTATTGTCAAGAGGAAGATGAGAGACACCAGACCCCACAATGCAGACAAGCTGAAGGCTGCTATCAAAACAAACTGGGCTTCCATAACACCTCAGCAGTGCCGCAGGCTGATCGCTTCCATGCCACGCCGCATCAATGCAGTTACGTATGCCAAAGGTGCATTTACTGAACATACATTTCAGTAGGTCAACATTTCGGATTTTAAAATCTTTTTTCAAGCTGGTGTTATAAAGTATTCTAATTTACTGAGATAATAACTTTTGAGTTTTCATTGGCTGTAAGCCATAATCAGCAACATTAACAGAAATAAACACTTGGAATAGATCACTCTGTTTGTAATGACTCTATATAATATTCACTTTTTGTATTGAAGAACTGAAATAAATTAACTTTTTGATGATATTCTAATTTTGTGAGAAGCACCTGTACATGCCACTGTACCACATGGAACTAGTAGTTTTCATGTTAGTTTTCTCAATCCCATCATTCTGTAGATCTAAACCATATGAAATCTTCTAATTATTATTGCAGAAATTGTTCTTCCGGAATATGGTGAACCGTAATTACTATGTAAGTCAGCTAGCTCTCATAACTTCCAAAGCCACTTAGGCCTCATTGAGACGTCCGATTTTTTTTATTATTATTCTAATCAAACTTTGAGTGTGGTACGAGTATCATCAGGTTTTCTCATAGGTAAATAAATTGAAAAAAACAACAACAATTTCTCCAACTTTTCCATTCTGACAGTCCTTGAAAATCAGGCCACACTCATCCGAGTGCAGTCCAATTTTTCCATGGATCCATTGACTTACATTGTCTATTCTGATCCAACCCTCAGATCACAATCAAACATGTAACTGATATTTTCTGCATATTTGGCATGAGAATGTGAATGGCCCCATAGCCTATCAAAGGTACTAGTGCTATCTGTGAAATTCACGGATACCACTCGTACCCAAAAAACGGACGTTATGTTGTACTGGCAACATGACAGTGACTTTTAGTGGAACAACATTCACAGTAAAATAGTAAAATCAGAGTTTACCGGTCCAGCATGCAATATGACTGTTTCACTAATGAACAAGTTCATTGAAAATAAATTAAAAAATTGCGACCATTGCTTGGTACTATCATAGTTTTTTACTTATAGGTAAATTTTGAGATTGCTCTATGTTCACAGTAACAAGCAATTAACAATAAACATCAGAAGTTACTGTGGATCCCTAAAGTCTAGAGTCAGTCCCACAGTGCACTAATTGCTCAATGATAATTTCATTGTTGCTGTGTGTAGCAAATAACTGAAAATAAATAACTGATAAAAATAAAATGCACGTAAATGTGTCACTTTATGTGCTAATATCTTTTATAAATATTAGATTTTCTTTCATGACACTGCACTTTGTTAGTAGTAAATTTATGTAAAATATGTTGCTCGTTTCTAAAAATATTTGAAATTTGCTGAAAAATTACAATTTTTAAACTTTGAATTTTTATTTTGTAAAGTTTGCGTCCACAAATACCACAAAAAAAGTTAATTGCTAACATTTACCATATGTCTACCTTCTGCTGGCATTCTTTAAAAAAAAAAAAAAACTCTTGATTTTTTAGGGATGTTAGAAAACTTAAAAGGTTGGTGGCAATTTTTCAGATTTTCAAGGGTATTTTCAAAACCTATCTTTATGCAGGGCTCGAAAAAGTGAAAGCGCTATTTGATTTTTGGAGTACAAATTTGTCTGGAATGGATTGACGACACCATGTCATATTTGCAGAGCCCCTGAGGTGCCAGAAGAGCAGAAAACTTCAGAAAGGACTACGTTTTGGAAGCTGCTCTCGTTAAGTAATTCTTCTAGAGGCGTAGCTAGAATTTTGATCCCTCAAATTTGTTGGGCAATAAAAACAAAACAATAGATATTTTTCACAAAGAGGTTTTAGCCACAAATTTTTTTTTTATAAGTAGTAAAAGAAGAAAATGGACCCCACAATTTGTTACACAATTTCCCCAGAGTGTGGTAATCCCCCACTCCCCCATAGGTGGGTGGAAACTACTGCTAGTGCCCACGGCAGAGCTCGAATAGAACAAGCTCTATTTAGAATAGTTTTGCTGGAATAATTTGCAGGTGACATTTGCAGGGTGCTTATGTGTCAAAGCATCAGAAAACCCTAAAAAAATCACACAACCTAGCCAGGTGGTGATTATTGCCCATTTAGGAAAATATATACATACTGTAACAGTGAATGCCTAATCTAGTCTTAGATTGTTTTCCTGGCAGTCTAATCAAAATCTCCTATATTTGAATTGGTCACAACAGCTCTATTTCTTGGTTCTCCTCTAGTCGCAGCAGAGCCCCTTTTATACTATACTGTATATATACAAGGTGGGCCATTTATCCATTTATATGGATACACCTGGGTGGACTATTTATAAAGTTGCATCCAAAATGGCCGATTTCAAAATGGCCACTATGGTCACCACCCATCTTGAAAACTTCCCCCTCCCATATACTAATGTGCCACAAACAGGAAGTTGATATCACCAACCATTCCTATTTTATTTAGGTGTATCCATATACATGGTCTACCATGGTGTACCCATATAAATGGTCCACCCTGTAAATGGAGACAGTATGAGAAGTAAATGGGTAGGGGCCACGGCATTGCCCTCCTTCCTACTTCCCCACTAGTCACTGCAGAGCCTCTTTTTACTTCATCACTGGTCACAGCAGTGCTCTTTCCTACTTCCCCACTAATCACAGCTGTGCCTCTTCCTACTTCCCCACTAGTCACAGTAGATCCTCTTTTACTTTACAAATAGTCACAGCAGTGCTCCTTCCTACCTCCCCTCTAGTCAAAGCAGAGCCTATTTTTACTTCACCACTTGTCACAGCAGTGCTCCATTCTAGTTCCCCACTAATGACAGCTGGGGCTCTTTTTACTTCAGCACTGGTTACAGCAGCACCTATTCCTATTTTCTCACTAGTCACTGCAGTGTCTCTTCCTACTTCCCCACTTGTTACAGCAGCACCTTTTTCTATTGTAAGCAGGTACAAGGATGCAGTAACGCCTGGATGCAGAGCAAGGGTTAACAAGAGTGTGGTTTAATTTACAGCAATAAACTCCTCACAGATAACAGGCAGGTAACAGGGAGAGGGGAAGCAGGTGAAAACAGTATAATTGTGATACAACACAACAGTCTTGCTATCAAATTCAGCTTATCGTGACTCTTCTGTCCTTTAGTCGCGTGCAGTCCGATGGGTGATGGAATGCCAGCGGAGGCCGACGCTGCGTCTTCAGGCTTCCCCGCCCAACACACAGTCCCTGTTCTGGCGGCAACAGGGGGTCTCCGGTTTTGCCCATTGAGCCCCTAGTTCATTAATCTGCAAAGCCGAAGTGTCAAGCTCTGCACAAGTCTCTACTCGGCATGTGCTCTGCTGAACACCCACCAATAGCTGGATACGCACCCCACGATCCTGTTCCTGGTGCTCGTTCCTCAGTGCACCCACGCCACGCTGCTTTGCTCAGCGCCCAACTCTGCACGCTCAATGCTGCGCGGGAGCCCTCACTGAACCCCTGCCGGGTCTCTGCTCCACGCTTCACGTCACTTCGCAGAGCGCAGTTGGCCCCTGCCTTCTCCTTTCTCCGGCGGGAACTCTCTGACTTTTCCCGCGCTACACTCTCTCTCATCCCCCTGCTTCTCCAGGTCATGAGTCCTGTCTGGCTTCCCTTTCCTCCCCCTCTGCAACACTGCACGCAGCCTCGGCAGTTCTGGACCCGATATTGCTCAGGTACCCACAGCCCAGTCTTCCTCCTTAGACTATATCCCCACTAGTAACAGCATAACCCCTTTTTACTTCATCACCGGTTACAGCAGCACCCTCTACTATTTCCCCACCAGCCACAGAAGCGCCCCTTCCTTCTTCCCCACTTGTCACAGAAGCACCCATTCCTTCTTCCCCACTAGTCACAGTAAAACCCCTTTTCAATTTGCCACTGGTTACAGCAGTGCCCCATCCTACCTCCTCACTAGTTGCAGCAGCACTCCTTTCTATATCCCCACTTGTCACAGCATCCACATTTTATTTCACCACTGGTTACAGTAGCACTACCTCTTATTTCCCTACTAGTCACAGCAGCGCCCCTTTCTATGTCCCCACTTGTCATAGCTTAACTTCTTTTTACTTCATCACTGGCTTCAGAAACACCCTTTCCTATGTCCCCATTAGTCACAGAAGCACCCCTTCCTTCTTCCCCACTTGTCACAGTAGCGCCCCTTCCTTCTTTCCCACTAGTCACAGAAGCACCCCTTCCTTCTTCCCCACTTGTCACAGTAGCACCCCTTCCTTCTTCCCCACTAGTCAAAGAAGCGCCCCTTCTTTCCCATTAGTCACAGAAGCGTCCCTTCCTTTTTTCCCCACTACCAGAAGCGTCCCTTCCTTTTTCCCCCACTACTCACAGTAGCGCCCCTTCCTTCTTCCCCACTAGTCACAGAAGCACCCATTCCTTCTTCCCCACTAGTCACAGAAGCGCCCCTTCTTCCCCACTAGTCACAGAAGCGCCCCTTCTTTCCCACTAGTCACAGAAGCGTCCCTTCCTTTTTCCCCCACTACTCACAGAAGTGCCCCTTCCTTTTTCCCCCACTACTCACAGAAGCACCCATTCCTTCTTCCTCACTAGTCACAGAAGTGCCCCTTCCTTCTTCCTCACCAGTCACAGAAGCGCCCCATCCTTCTTCCCCACCAGACACAGAAGCGCCCCTTCCTTCTTCCCCACAAGTCACAGAAGCACCCCTTCCTTCTTCCCCTCTAGTCACAGAAGCGCCCCTTCCTTCTTTCCCACTAGTCACAAAAGCTCCCCTTCCTTCTTCCCCACTAGTCTCAGAAGCGCCCATTCCTTCTTTCCTACTAATCACAGAAGCGCCCATTCCTTCTTTCCTACTAGTCACAGAAGAGCCCCTTCCTTCTTCCTCACCAGTCACAGAAGCGCCCCATCCTTCTTTCCCACCAGTCACAGAAGCACCCCTTCCTTCTTTCCCACCAGTCACAGAAGCGCCCCTTCCTTCTTTCCTACTTGTCACAGAAGCACCCCTCCTTTCTTCCCCACCAGTCACAGAAGCACCCCTTCTTTCCTACTAGTCACAGAAGCGCCCCTTACTTCTTCCCCACTACTCACAGAAGCACCCCTTCCTTCTTCCCCTCTAGTCACAGAAGCGCCCCTTCCTTCTTTCCCACTAGTCACAAAAGCTCCCCTTCCTTCTTCCCCACTAGTCTCAGAAGCGCCCATTCCTTCTTTCCTACTAATCACAGAAGCGCCCATTCCTTCTTTCCTACTAGTCACAGAAGAGCCCCTTCCTTCTTCCTCACCAGTCACAGAAGCGCCCCATCCTTCTTTCCCACCAGTCACAGAAGCACCCCTTCCTTCTTTCCCACCAGTCACAGAAGCGCCCCTTCCTTCTTTCCTACTTGTCACAGAAGCACCCCTCCTTTCTTCCCCACCAGTCACAGAAGCACCCCTTCTTTCCTACTAGTCACAGAAGCGCCCCTTACTTCTTCCCCACTACTCACAGAAGCACCCCTTCCTTCTTTCCTACTAGTCACAGAAGCGCCCCTTCCTTCTTTCCTACTAGTCACAGAAGCGCCCCTTCCTTCTCTCCCACTATTCATAGTAAAAGCTTTTTTTAATTTACCCCTGGTTACAGCAGCGCGCCCCTTCCTAACTCCGCACTTATCCAAGCAGAGCCCCATTTTTCTTTACCATTGGTCCCAGCAGCCCACACCTGCTTCCTCTGTTGCCACAGCTGCTGCTTCTCTAGTAGCCATTAAAGCAGTAAAGTGTCTCTAGATACCAAGCAAGGCTTCATGCCACCATGATTCCTTTATTTTAAAAATTATTTTCACCCTGTCAGGTGATTTATTTTGAAGCCTTACATATAGCACAAGTTGTCCAATGGCTCCCATGGGGTCTTTTCGATGGGGCAGCTACACTACCATATCTGTATGTTTTTCCATATGTATCCCAGACATTTCTGTAGTTATAATGAACTTCGGCCTACCATACACACTGAGGCAGTTCTGTGTGTTGCCACAGGGGGGCGCTGCTGAGCTATTTTTCTATATTCTGAAGTCATTCATGAAATTCACCAGTTATCAGATATTAGTACAAAGAAGTTTCGTCATATCAAAACTTTGTGTGACTATGGCCAGAATGAAATCCCATCCAGCGATGGCAGCACTATAAATAACCATCTCGCACGACATCAGTTTGCTGCAGATTCACATCAGAGGCTTTGTCACGGATATTAGTAATTATTCTTTCTTCCCTACTCAGTTCATGTATCAGAAAGTAGGAGAAGAGGATAATGCCTCTCTTGTTTCTCGGCCCAAGCAGTCTGAAATAAGGAGTCCTTCTATTTATGTCCAGCCATAATTTCTCATTCCTTCTGATCAAGCAGCAGAATAGGAAGCGCAGATTATGGGCTTTCACCGCACAGAAACTTCTTTATGGGGCACGGTCTCTACAACTCTTCCCCCGTCTGCCTTTACAATAGATGACCTTCCTACATGCCCCCAATTTGAACACCCACACAATCTTTCGCACATTACCCAGTATGGACATGTTTAATAAATACTATTCCAATAATCTTGAAATATTTTTCTTTGTGTCTCAGATCCAGGCCATTGTCATTTCTACCAATTATATGGCCTAAGAAGTCTTCGCAGCAACACTACAGTACATATCTGCAGCGATAGCAGCAGGTCCTTTAAATTTTACCATCATTCAATAAGCTTTACAAAAATAAATAGTTCAAGCAAACACAAGGTACTTTGTAATTGATATTATCAGAGAAATACACTTTTTCCCCCACTTATGACACATCTCTTCTCCCAACTTCCTTGTAAACTCATCAATCACAAAATAAAGCACAAAACCGTATTCGTTAAATCAAGATAAATTGCCAGCTCACTAAAGGATCAGTTTAAAATTGCCTGTTGAAGTTTATAAAGAGGGAAAAAGGAGAGGAGAAAGTACAGTGAGACACAGGGAGAGAAGATTGTGCTACAGCTTTCTAGCAAGCTGGATTCACATCTGCACTGCTCAGTGTTGCTGCATAATGTCCTCCAAGTTGCTACTGCTTTTGGGCCTGTGCTAAATAAAGAGAAAGCAGCATGAATTCCTCTTGTCTGTGTGTGCAGTGGATAAGAAACACCATAGCAGCTAATCCCCCACCCACCAGCTCAGAGACAACTGAAAATTAGAGAGAGTGCCTGAAGAGGGAAAAACTTGAAAAATCCAGGATATAAGTGATACAGTGATGAGAACAAATATGACAGCTTATTCTTTAAAGTGACCTGAAAGTGCACATATGCCTTAAAGGGAATCTGTCACCTCAGATAATGCTTTTACAATTCCCAGTGGATGCCTCGGTGGCTCTTGGGAGGAAAGAAAGCTAATTTTCTCCCAATAGCCACACTTTCAGTAAGATGGCTGGACAACATGAGAGTTGATGGGAAAATGGAGCTAAAGACAGGAGGAAAACCTGTTAGGCTACATGTACACATTCGTGTGCGTGAATGACCCAGTCACAGTCCAGCCCTACATCCCATTGAGAATCTGTGGCAAGACAAATACTTGCCACTTTACATATGTTGGTATCACATACAATCTCAATAAAATACATTTAAGTTTGTGGGTGTAACATGAAAAATGTTAAAAAGTTCATGGGGTATGAATACTTTTTCAAGTCACTGTATATCCCACGCTTCAACATATAAGATTGTAAGAAAACAATTCCATTTATATTTCTTATTACACAAACTCCTTTATAAATCCAGCACATGGTTGCCAGCTGACATCACGAACTATAATGGGATGTCGATGTGGATCAATATGTGTAATCCAGAAAGAGATCAGCCAAGAGAAAGCCACTCACCGCCGTACAATTCAGCTGAACTTTCCCTGCTTAGTTCCGTTCCTCTGCAATGAATTGCACATATTTCCAGAAATCTGCTTACATGAATGTGTACTACTCATCATTACAGCAGTGTTTAGATGAATCCATCTGTTGTCACCATCCTCCATGTGAATACTGGGTCCAGTCACTGTGTGTAAGCTGTATAGAATTTCATGTGGGTGGGAAAGAGTCTGACTGGGTAAATGTGAACAAACCATAAATGTTTCAGGAGTTTATCAGAACAATAGGGACTAATGAGGAGACATTCTCCCAGACTTTTATATCTAAGTTCACACCGGCGGATTAAAAAAAAAGAATGCACTTGGGTAAATCATCAAGAGCCACTGCTGGCAACTCCCTGTGCAATTACCGAGAAAATATATCCCAGATGTGCTCGATGTGAGACAAGTCTGGAGATGCAGCAGGTCATGGAAGCCACATTTCGGCCATGCAGGCTGCTTACAGTAGCACAAGAAACATTTGGTGTTGTCATCTTGGAAAATGGCTCTTAGGACAGTTTGCAGAAATGGACAAACCACTGGTTCCATGATTGAACCATTCTGTACTGAAAACATGCTACCATGGCCTGCAGTGTCTCCTGACTTGTCTCCCATCAAGAGACATCTGGGACATCATTGGTCTGCAAATTGCAAAGGCAGCTGCCAGCAGCGGATCTTGCTGATTTGCCCAAATGTATTTAGTGTGGCAGAACATTGCTCAGACAATCATTAATAGCTTCATTGTTAGCAGCTGAGGTGTGTAAGAGCAAGAATTTCTGCACATGGTGTCATACTCGATTCTGAATAAATTGAGATGGTTTGAAAATTTTGTTTCCATTTTTTCATCATTTACAGATCAGTATCATGTCTATCCATCCTGTAATTTCCATATTCATACTGCTTTTCTTTATCGGTGTTGTCATTTTATTGTTGAAAAGTGTGTAAAATCGTGCCTATTTTAAAGTCTACTTTATATTTTCTTTTTCTATTCGCCAATGTTTGGGGTTTTCCAAATATTTTTGGCTGATTTCTCAATTTTATCGGTGTTGTCATTTTATTGTTGAAAAGTGTGTAAAATCGTGCCTATTTTAAAGTCTACTTTATATTTTCTTTTTCTATTCGCCAATGTTTGGGGTTTTCCAAATATTTTTGGCTGATTTCTCAATTGCGACTTTTTAAAAAGTAGCAACTTTTTTTTCTTATATTGTCTCCCCTGGATTGATACTATATATGCCAGATATTTGGCTGTAATTTTTGCACCATTTAGTGAACTGTGTGATTTTTTTCGTCCTTAAAAAGTTGCAAAACAGGTTCAAGACAAAAACTAAGAGAATTTTTATCTTTTTTGTGCAAAAATTCATGATCCGCCTGCACCGTTTTGATGAGTTTGGTGCAAAAACTGTGGGAGAAAATCGCAAGACAAAAAAAGAAAATTGACTTTAAAAAAAGACAAATGATGAATCGAGCTCTATGTGTTTTGTAGGAGAAATGAGGATGTGGCCGAGTCTCTGCACGTTTATTGGGCCTCGATGCGTTCAGAAAGCTACAAACACATAGGAAGCCTTTGTGCTCAGAAGAACATGTGCAAAGGTGAAGCTACTGAATGTATTGTCACATAAGAAGGAAAATTATCCCTGGGCTTGTTTCTATCCACAAAACTAATAGTTAACAAGCCTGAATGTGAGCCAACTGGCTCTGCCGCCTCCATTCTTGGCTGCTGGAGGGGTCAGTGGAAGCATTGTTCTCCTGTGAAATGTGTAACTTGGACCCTGCTACCCTGGAGAAGAAGAACCTGCTTTGTGACATTAGCAGGTGTGACTGACAGGGAGGATCAGCAATGGCATGTAGTTACCACGACTAGTCTTATCAGAGCATAAGCCCTGCTATGTGAAATTCTACTAATGGATCACAATGGCGGGAGAATGAGCTTAGTACTTCATTAAATAGTTATGTGTATGAAGGAGAGCTCCCTCGTTTTTCAACTGCAAATCTGCAAGAAGTAGTTGCTTATAATTAGTGATGAGCCCAAGTCCTCGTTACTGAGGGTGCTCGAATGAGACACAGGCAGAGAAACACAGATTGTGCTGCAGCTTTCTAGCAAGCTGGATTCACATCTGCACTGCTCAGTGTTGCATAATGCACATGTTCAAGACCACATGGGCCACATGTTAGACAGTCACAAAACATGCGACGATTGCCTGACAAACATGAGCAATCCTCGCATGTTTCACGTCTATCTAACAGCCTCGAAACAAGCAGCCACAGAGATTCAAACACGTCACTCAAAGTCTCGCGATGCTTGGTGCATACTGGAGCACCCTTGGCAAATTCAAGTAACGAGGACTTGTGCTCATCACTACTTATAACATGTTTATGATGTTTTCTCTCCTCCCAGATGAACTGCAAACTCAAAATCAGTGCAAGATTATGGAATGAAACTGATGAACAAAAGAAAAGAAAAAGACTGGACTAATGATGGTCTGCACATCCACTGGGTAAAATAAGAAGAAACCTTTATTCCACCTCAAAACAAGCAACTTTAAAATACATATATGTAGCATGAAACAGTGCACACTATGTTTTTGGTAAAAAAAAATCCACACTTTATCAATTTTTTAAAGACCCTGGAACTGTTTGTCTTTTTCAAGTTTATTTGGTTTACCTTCAAAGAGTTTTTCCACCCACAGGGCATTTTGGTTGACATTGAATGATCAGGAGTACGGTCTCCATTATATGCTTGTATTGGGGCGTATTGCTTGAGTTTTTGCTGTGGATTGGACGCTGCGTACAGCCGCAGCGTCCAATCCGCAGCGGACAGATGTTACAGCATAGTGGAGGGGATTTTATGAAATCCCGTCTCCACTATGTGCACACGGCCACATCCAGCTGCCCTGCGTATCCGGACATGCGGCGCGTCTTTCTAGATGGCAGTGCAGCGCCCCAGAGTCCTGGTCGTTGCAGTACTGACGCTCCGCCGCTAAGGGGAGTTATGGTACATCTGATGGCACTTAAGGAGTTCACCTGACCAGGTATCACAGTCACACTTTACACTTCACATTCTGGCCACCAGGGGGAGCAAAGGGTTCTATGTACTAGGCCACTCCTCACAATCTGGTAAAACTGGGGGCTGGATAGGAAGTTAGTGAGAAGCTGACTGGGTTGGAACCAGGCAACATCCTGTGGCAGAGGGTGTTGCGGGGGGAAGATTCAGGGGGGTCTCTGTCAGGGGTGGGATCCTGACAGTGGCCTAGCGAACAGAACAGAACGTTACGAAGCCGCGCCTGCACTCGAATGCGGTGGCATCCTAAGAAAGGAAAAGAAGCGAGGTTTCAGGCCCTGAGAGTCCGCATCACCCGGGACGAGGTGGAACCCTGCCTGTGTGGAGACGGCGCCAAGTCCCTCCTGAGGCCGGGAGATGTGGTGACGTATCGCTGGCATCTCAAGGGAAGAAGTTGGTGGGCCCGGGACATGCAGCGCTGTACAGCCGTCCTGGCGGTGTCCAGAACCGAGGGGGAGGAGCTTGCCGCCGAAGCGGCTGCAACAGCCTCTGCCGCCGCCAGCATCATCCACCGGCCCACGCAGACACTCATCGCGGCGCACGACCTGGTCATGCAGAAGACCCAAGCCCATGGAGTGTACCTGGCACCGGGAGTAGACTTGGAGTCAAGCCTACCTGGGCCGCAGAGGGCCACCTGCCAGGTAAAGCCTCGGTGGAGGCCGCCAGAACCAGAGTAAGATCCTAATGCTCTGAAACTGTACATAGTTAACTGTTTGTTTCCTTGCTTTTTGCTGCTAATACCCGACCAGGGTTGTTCTTAAAGGGATCCCTTTGTTTACCCGGGATCCCTATTGCTTTTTATTTTTGCTTTTGTTTTCCTTTTTGCTTTTGTTCCACAATGTTACAAAGACTGTCGAATCATGGTCGGTGAATGGTTCACAAACTGTATTGTAAATAGTTTGCACCTTCTTAAAGGTGCCCCTTACTGGTTTTACAAGAAGGAGAGCTTTGTGAAGAGACTGTTCCTGAGTACAGCATGGAAGCTCTTGCCTTAACTGGACTTGCAGATAGAGAGAGCCTGCATTGCCTCAAAGAGACTTGGTTCCCTCTTAAAAGAGAACGTTCACTAGTTGCACTTGAAGTATAATGTTGTCTTAAAAGAAAGTAGATGGTAATAATGTTTTACATAGGAGTAATATGTAGTTAGTTAGATAGTTATAGAGAATGAGGACAGGAAAGAGTTGAAAGTCGAGTTTCAACAGAGTAAACCCGTAGGGGTTAGTTAGTGAAGTCCTCCTGAGAGCCATAGAGAGATGGCTCAGTGATCCTGTACTAAGAAAAGAGGCAGTAGGCCTGAGCAGATAGACAGGCGGTCCTGCATATGAACAATCAGAGAGGAAAAAGAAAATGTTGCACTTAGAAGAGAAGAATAAAGAAAAAGTTAAATTTACATTTTAGAGTTTTATAGTAAGCCTTTAGTGGGTTCCGCTTATACGCCCTTAAAGGAAAAGTTAAATTATTGTTCAGAAATTGCACTTAGTAGACACCCGGCTGGGTAATAGAAGTTATTTATAGTATGTTATTTAAAATATTTAACCATGTTTTGTTTGTAACGTTCAAGAGTCCTCACCTCCCATAAAGGGAATCACTGTTATAATTACTTGTTCATAGCATTTCAAAATTTGTATGTCTTTTGCTGACATGTATTGTTGTTTTCTTCCCAGTCCGGGAGTACTGGATTTAACCGGGGGGAGTGCAGCGCCCCAGAGTCCTGGTCGTTGCAGTACTGACGCTCCGCCGCTAAGGGGAGTGATGGTACGTCTGATGGCACTTAAGGAGTTCACCTGGCCAGGTATCACAGTCACACTTTACACTTCACATTCTGACCACCAGGGGGAGCAAAGGGTTCTATGTACTAGGCCACTCCTCACAATCTGGTAAAACTGGGGGCTGGATAGGAAGTTAGTGAGAAGCTGACTGGGTTGGAACCAGGCAACATCCTGTGGCAGAGGGTGTTGCGGGGGGAAGATTCAGGGGTTCTCTGTCATGGGTGGGATCCTGACAGTGGCCTAGTGAACAGAAAAGAACGTTACGGAGCCGCTCCTGCACTCGAATGCGGTGGCATCGTAAGAAAGGAAAAGAAGCGAGGTTTACTGTGGAGAAGTGAGAAAAGAGATCGCAGCAAAAAGGAGATAAAGCCAGTAGGAGTCGTGCCGTAGGATCGAGGCAACAACCTACTGAGGCGCGTAGCCGGTGGCCGGAACGCCGAGGAAGTATTGGGCTCTACGCATTACTTCAAACAGCGGCAGGACAGTTAATTTTAGGTTGGCTGTCTCACCTAAATCACCTAAGCAGACATAGGGGGCAATTGTGGGAGAGGGGCGACGCTAGTGTCCCGGAAGAACTCCAGGCCTACCCGTCATACGGGTGCGTCCTATCCATATCATCTGGGGGACGGAGAAGAACATCAGAACAGATACGAGTTGTGAGAGAAGAACATCAGAAACAGACACAACAGTTGTGAGGACTATCCCGTGGTGCTCAGCAGGGAGGTACTACAACACACAGGCGCTAGAAGGTAGGCACTGATTTCCACCTACAAAGGGAACTCTGGATGTGCCTTCGGACCGGCCGGTCTCAGCCAGCCCTGTTAGCAGTGCTCCGGATTGAGGATCCTGAAGCCTTCAGTAAAGAGGTAAAGAGACTGCAACCATGTGTCCTCGTTATTCATCGCGACCTGCACCATGCACCATCATCACATCTTTCATTGGACGCCCCTTAGCAGGGTCACGGACCGGTACCGAGTACCCCGCGGCCCTGCGTCTAGGGGCGCTCCAGCAGCATGTCTATTTATTTTGCAGAGACGCTCCGGCTCCACAAGATAAATAACCCGGTCTATGAATAGGATGTGGTGATTCCGGATGTGTTCAATGAACAGGGGGCAGCGCTTTGGGCAGAGTGGGGCATCCGCTGTATCCAAAGCGCAGAGCTTCCGGACCGTGGAAACATAGCCTTATAGTCTATGGGGTTGTGTACATGTTAGTGTATTTTTATGTCTACACCAAAACAACGGAGACATCTGAGTCATGGATCAAACTCGTCATTGAGCCAGTGAAAAATGTGGATGCCATTCGTGTAATGTCTTTTCTTCACTGACGAGAGAAGTTTGAGAAACCTCCATCATTTCTTTTTTGGCATAGTAGAAAAAAATGATAAAAGGCTTTTTTTTTCTGCTGCGTATTTGGTGCAGAAAGTATTCAGCATTTTACAGAACCACCTTAAGAAGATTTCTGAAATCTCACGCTCATGCTCATCCTTTGCGTTCCGTTATGTTTTTTGCCAAGACACAGCTTGTCAATTCAGCGGTTTTGCAGCGCTTTTCACCCATTAAAATAAAAAGAGTAAAAATGCAACGTGTGAACATACCCAAGCTCTGATGGTAAAAACTCACCAAACTGATGAAAATCTGATCCAAAACACAGATGAAAATTGTTCATATCTTTTTTTGCATGCAAGAAAAAAAATCATTGACGTCTGAATGAAGCCTGATACTTCCTTTTGCTGATCCAGTGTGCTTGCTACTTTTGAGGCTGTGGCGGGAGGAAGAGGGGTTTGTCAAGATTTTCCAAAAACACAGTAAAAATGCTGCTTTTTGGAAAATTGTGGCAAAAAATATGAAACCTAGTTTCTTATTTTTCCTTGTTTGCGTTTGAATGATAAAGATAAATCGCATTTGGGTACAATTTATACTCCTGACATTTTACAAGATCCTCTTCGAATATGGACTTCTACTTTGAAGGAAAACTTTTTCAAGATTTCCACTGTGAAGCCATATAAAATAACTTTGTGCACAGTTTCATTCCATACCAAGAGATATGGGGTGCACTACTAACACAATTGTATCAATAAATATATTAGAAAATGGAGTGCAAAACCTAGTCTGTATAGGAATGAATGAGCAAAAAAAAAGAAAAAGACTGGACTAATGATGGTCTGCACATCCACTGGGTAAAATATGAAGAAACCTTTATTCCACCTCAAAACAAACAACATTAAAAACACATAAAATACCGTACATATATGTAGCATGACCAATCAACCGACACCCCCAAAACCACTCAAGCAAAAATAATGCAGAGAAAGAGAAATCAACACAAGAATGCGTTTATAGGGAGCTCAATAGCCCTCTTATACCATTGTCATGGAAAATCTAAATGGTAAGACAAGCAAGTATGTATGGCAACATGCACAAATATCCCACAAGAGAGGAGATAGTGGTGTGTCAAAAAGATGTAAATGATAGACACACTACACCCTGCTTGGTATGCTGAAGGATAGCAGCATACACATACATGCCACCATGAGGACCCCTGTCATATGTAAAAAAACACATGCAATAACACATATAAGGCCGGGATCACACATACACGAGATGTGGCCGAGTGTCGCAGGTGAAAACCGAGCTCTGGCGCCGGCACTCCGGAGTGGAGCGTGCAGCCGCACAGCAATACATGGAGCTGCACGCTCCACTCAGGAGTGCCGGCACCAGAGCTGGGCTTTCACCTGCGAGACTGGGCTGTATCTCGTGTATGTGTGATCCCTTATGATGTGTCTCAGCTCCCATGTGCCCAATGAATTGAACACCATAGGGGCAAGTATCGGCAGGACCCTGTGTGATTATCTGTTTCTGCTCCAAGATGACCCTGGTATATGATCCCAGATAATATGAGGAAAAAGGTCTGACAAAAAAACCATGGATGGGGCGAGGAGGATACAGGGAAGGTCCAATGCTTTGCAAAAAGTGAAAATGTCAAGAAAAGGGAATATACAACCTGCTAAGTAATCACTCGAGGTGAAAACAGCAAGAACCAACCATGCAGTTGTAAGGGGGTGTGCAGGCAGCTGGTTTGAGCCCTGCATTCCTGTGCATGCCTACCTAATGAAACTGGGTACTTTTTGTGTTTGCTCTGTTCCCTGTGTAGTTTATGATATTTGACACTGTTTAATATGATAATGGCTGACATTGTTCTGATATCTGTGTGTTAGGGACAGGAATAGGGACAGTCAGTGGCAGTGGTAGGTCAGCATTGGTAAGGGTCATGGCATTGTAGTTACAGGTTAGTGTTAAGGGGGGCACTGTAGAGTAGGAGATTAGATTGTGTTGAGAACTGGTTTCAGTCAGAGTAGTGACAGTTGAGAAAGGGGGCGGAGCAAGTGTAGTGGCAGGGAGAGTGCCTTTCTGAGGTAATTTTCAGTTAGTGGGAGGAGCTAAAGCTGTGTGAGGAGAATTGTTCTAGAAGGAGTCGTGACAGAAAGCTGAAGAGCGCAACAGTGTATTGTTAAGAGAGCGAGGCAGCCTGGAAGAATCAGGGGCTAGTCTGTGGGTTACCTCCCGTGACGTCCGGGACTTACGGTCCGAACAGGAATTGCAGAGGCAACCTGAATTTTCACCCAAGATGGGGAAAGTGGACGGGAAGCACTCAGTATCAGCTAGCTGCATGGTTCAGGAAGCTGCGGGCCTGGGAGCCACGGTGCAGGAAGAAAAGCTGAGGGAGCAGTCCAGGGAAAACGCAGGAGATGGATTACTCATGTATTGGGAAAATGGATGGACTGTAACTGTTATGAAGATGCACGAGTTAAGTAAAGTTTTATTGAAAATGAACTCGGACTTTGAGAACATTTGTGTGTGTCTGCGACGGATTGGAGCCCTGTATGCTGTGAAGGATTCTGACCCACAGGTTGGTGAAACACGTGACACACACAGCACACCACATAATGGACATGATATTTCTGTAGCGGAGCGTCGGGGTGTGATGAGGAAGCAGCAGCAATCCCTCCGTACGGCTACCACCCTGGCCCCCGTTACAAAGTGGCGTAGTCGGCAGGATCCAGATGCCTTGCATTTGGAAAATGGAGAAACCCCTGAAACGGCAAAGATGGTGGAAGTTAAAGACTTTAAAATGGCGGATGATGGTGTAGAGGCAGGAGATAGCTCCGTCCATCGAGGGCATTCTAAACTGAAAATGGCACAAAAATCTGTCAGGCAGAGACTGTGGCCTGAGGCCAGGGTAGATCCCCGTGTGAGCGGTGCCCGCCCGCGGTGGGCGCAGCGAAAGAAATAGAAACCTCATCCCCAGCAGCAGATTCCTGGAGAAAGGGAGGATGATCCATCAGCAGCAGCTCTGGAGTCACCGATGACCGCTGGAGCACGGGCATGGAGCCCTTTAGATGATATACGGGACTGGAGGGGAAGTGGAGCAGAGGCTAGTGGATGCTCCTCCGGTATCCCCTTTGATGATAAGTGGGGACAGTGACTGTAACTGTACCCAGGATCAGAAAGTTGTGCTAGTTGCACCAGATGTGAAAAAGTAGGACTGTTCTGTGTCCCTGAAGGCAAGAGCCCTGTAATGCTGTGAGGGACTGTTCTGCGTCCCGTGGGCAGGAGCCCAGAAGACAGTGCGGTGAGAATGGCTGCTGTTAAAGAATTGTTTTGAACTGTTTTCCCCCCTCCAAGTTTTGTTGCGCCTGTTGCGCCCCTTCTGCTGGATTGCTGGACACAGAACTTATGAAGAGACGGTGCCCTATGGACTGCTGGTGTTCTGTGTGTGGCTGCTCTGGGGACTGTAATGAGATCTGTGTAATGTCCTTGTTTAACCTGAATTTTGTTTGCAGTAGATAAACTGAGCAGCACACATGTTTTAAAGGGACAGTGGTCTGGAAATAGGAGGGAGGGGGAGGAAACATATAAAGGATGACCTGATGAGTGAGCCGGGTCAGAAGACAATGGACTGCATGCTCCTGAATGGTTGGAGCTGTAGTAATTTGGCCATGTGGGCCATGAAGAAGAGTGTGGACATTCATGTCAGTTTAGGACTGGTCAGTGGACCTGGAGAGGCCTATGGAGAACTGTCTGTCTGTCCGGGACTCAGAAAGAGGAGACCGGGGTCAAATGGATCTATATTGGTGTCTGGACAACCTGAGGGTCGAGCTTGGTTATGCCAGGATTGTGCCCACGTGATGGTGAGCTGGTGAGAACTGTTGGCCAAAGTTGGGCCATACTGTTAAAAGAACTGAACTGTTTGCTCCGGGGTCCCAAGTAAGTGGGATCGGTGCCAGTCCTGACCTGAAACGGGTCAAACGTGGTGGACTGGAGCAAAGTTCTTTTATTGTAACGTATAATAGTTGTTAAAGTTATTGATGTTTTAAAAAGATGCCATTACATTACATTGTACTTATTGTGATGTGTATATCCTACCGGTACCATATGGTCGGGGACGACCATGATTTTAGGAGGGAGGTATGTAAGGGGGTGTGCAGGCAGCTGGTTTGAGCCCTGCATTCCTGTGCATGCCTACCTAATGAAACTGGGTACTTTTTGTGTTTGCTGTGTTCCCTGTGTAGTTTATGATATTTGACACTGTTTAATATGATAATGGCTGACATTGTTCTGATATCTGTGTGTTAGGGACAGGAATAGGGACAGTCAGTGGCAGTGGTATGTCAGCATTGGTAAGGGTCATGGCATTGTAGTTACAGGTTAGTGTTAAGGGGGGCACTGTAGAGTAGGAGATTAGATTGTGTTGAGAACTGGTTTCAGTCAGAGTAGTGACAGTTGAGAAAGGGGGCGGAGCAAGTGTAGTGGCAGGGAGAGTGCCTTTCTGAGGTAATTTTCAGTTAGTGGGAGGAGCTAAAGCTGTGTGAGAGGAATTGTTCTAGAAGGAGTCGTGACAGAAAGCTGAAGAGCGCAACAGTGTAGAGTTAAGAGAGCGAGGCAGCCTGGAAGAATCAGGGGCTAGTCTGTGGGTTACCTCCCGTGACGTCCGGGACTTACGGTCCGAACAGGAATTGCAGAGGCAACCTGAATTTTCACCCAAGATGGGGAAAGTGGACGGGAAGCACTCAGTATCAGCTAGCTGCATGGTTCAGGAAGCTGCGGGCCTGGGAGCCACGGTGCAGGAAGAAAAGCTGAGGGAGCAGTCCAGGGAAAACGCAGGAGATGGATTACTCATGTATTGGGAAAATGGATGGACTGTAACTGTTATGAAGATGCACGAGTTAAGTAAAGTTTTATTGAAAATGAACTCGGACTTTGAGAACATTTGTGTGTGTCTGCGACGGATTGGAGCCCTGTATGCTGTGAAGGATTCTGACCCACAGGTTGGTGAAACACGTGACACACACAGCACACCACATAATGGACATGATATTTCTGTAGCGGAGCGTCGGGGTGTGATGAGGAAGCAGCAGCAATCCCTCTGTACGGCTACCACCCTGGCCCCCGTTACACAGTCGTATAATCCAAAAACATATAATACTTTATTCAAAATTGACATAAAATTCAAACAGACAATGTGTAGCAGGGCTAACAGATGGACATAGCCATCAGCATCATGTAAAACAAAGCCCAAGGTTGGTAATCCCCCATACCAGGAAACAGACAGTGCATAGGTATTATAATAAAGTGCAACATATAGTGGCAAACAGAACTACTGAACGCCACTCAATAGGCGGTAATATACCAACAAGTAGTATCTCCATTAAAAAAGTGGCAGCCAAGGTAATGGCTGAGTATACCTACAGACAGAACTGGATGTGCACATCACCTGATGATAGCTGTGTTAACCGGCACGGGGGCACCAATCCACCCCGACCCGCGTTTCGGTATGGATACCTTCCTCAGGGTGCGCGTAAATGTAAAGGGCACATAAAACAGTATATATACAGTCCGCCATCATTGCGGCGCATCCCCGCGCCACAACGCTCCCGCCCATCTCAACGCCACAGTGCACGCCGCAACCGGAAGCACAAGGAGCCCTACGTGATCCGGAAGTGCGCACACAACCGCCGCGAGACAGGCAGAGCAGAGCGGCGCATGCGCAGCAACGAATAGGAGTAAAGCCACCATATTGATGAAGGGCAGGAAGAAGGGCAACAAAGCGGAAAAGGTATTTATATAACGTACATAAGTCTGAGAGCGTAACAGATGGAAAGTGAACATCCAAACTAATACAAGGCAAGCCAGAATCTACTGTAAATTATATAGTATAAAGGACAAGTACAATACATAGAAGGACAGGTATAAAGCCTATTTGTAAACATAGCTAAAAGGGAGGCAACCACAGTATGGGGTGCTATTGTATACAACATAATAAATTGACACCTAGTTGAATATAATATGAACATAGATACAATTGACAAGCACCCAAAAAGGATGACAAACAATGGATAGCCAAACATTAGCAAATACAAGTCTCTATGGCACCATGCAGCATGGGTATTAATGTATTCCTTCTTTCTCTCTTCTGACTGTTGTCCATCTGCTTCTAGCATCAAGCTTTAGAGCCTCATCAGGAATGGAAAACACCCAACTCAATAGGTCATATTGGACAATCCTAGATAACAAAATAAGGCACTTAAAAACATGTAAAAACAAAACCATAATGCGGGAAAGCAAACACTGTACAGCAATGTGACGACTACAGAAATGGGGCGTAGCTAATGTTTTCATTGAGACCCAATGGATCTACTGTATTAAGGGACCAAATCCATCGCGTCTCTAACTGGCCCAAACGCTTGAAAAGATTCCCACCCCAAATGTTGACATTGAGTATGTCAATGCCACGAACCCTGAAGAGGGAACTGTCACTTTGATGATGACTCCGAAAGTGCCTCGGAATCGTTTTTAACAAAGACACATCCTTTTGTGTAGCAGCTGCCTCAATCCCCAGCACGTGCTCCCTGATTCTGACCTTTAACTGTCTTGTTGTCATTCCAACGTAAATTAGTCCACAGGGACAAGTGGCATAGTAGACAACATATCTGGAAATGCAAGTAATGCGTTTCCTGATGGTATAAACCCTAGACCCATTCGAGTTGGTGAACGCATCACATCTGTCCACATTTGGACATGCGATACAACGGCCACATGGGGTAGAACCCCTCGAGGCTGGTATGTTGTCCAAAAATGTCCTTGGTCCCTGTGCTGTATAATGACTTTTAGAAAGAAGATCTCTCAGACTTTTAGCCCGTCTAAAGGTCAGAAGAGGTCTTTTGGGGAGAAATTTACTAATGGTAGGATCAGTAAGAAGAATAGGCCAGGCTTTAGTGAGTGCCAGTCTCACTTTATCTGCCTGGGGGTGAAATGTAGTGATGAACCTCAATTGATCACCATCCTTACATGTTTCGTCTCTTTGGGGTTTGTATAGCAGGCGGTTACGGGATGAACAATGATTTGTTCCACTCACAAGTAAGGCTAATATTGAGCTCATTGCCGTTGAGACGGTCAATGTGCTGCCCAAGGTCGACGGCCCCACCCTGCCAGACAAACAGGATGTCATCGATGTACCGCACCCAAAAGGGGATACGGTCCATCGATGACAGCCTGTCCGACAGGAAGAGGTCCCTCTCCCACAGCCCCAGGAAAAAATTCGCATAGGCTGGCGCAAAGGCCGCACCCATGGCTGTCCCCTGGAGCTGTAGGTAGAAGGACCCCTTGAACACAAAGAAATTGTGAGTGAGGGTGAACTCCAGTAGTCTCAGCAGGAGTCCCCTAAGTCCAACCAATAGAGTAGATGTTCACAAGGAAAAATTTCACAGCGGCAATACCATCTGTGTGTCTAATATTTGTATAAAGGGACTCCACATCTGCTGAGACCAGTAGAGATTCACCCCCAAAATGGAGGCCGTCGACCCCGCGAAGCAGCTCACCAGTGTCCCTAAGATAAGAAGGAAGGGCCGTAACAAGGGGCTGGAGGTGGAAATCAATCCAAGAGTTGACATGCTCAAGGTAATTCCCCCTCCCTGATACAGTGGGACGACCGGGTGGCGACTTGAGATCTTTATGTACTTTAGGAAGGAGATAGAAGGTGGCTATAGTGGGATCATCAATTTTGAATAAAATATTATATGTTTTTGGATTATACGACTGCATGGTTGGTTCTTGACTTACATTGGTGCAGTTATCCTTGCGTCCATACATGGGTGGTACATTAAGAAACTATTTAGGATTGTCTTCTCTTGGATTAACTATATGTGCCACTAATAATGCATATTGGAATTTTTCTCTATATTTATTTGTCTGTGTTATGCACAGGTATCCGTTCTGATGCTATGGACTATCGGGCCAAGGAAAAAGCGTGGCTCATTTAGTTGGACCAGACTTTTGGTAGCAGTGGGACTAATGTGCAGCAATGTGACGACAATAGATTTGACGATAAATTAACCCTGATTAAGGATTCCCTAATAAAACGATCTAGATTATGGTGGAATCGGATCTTTCTTGAAAAATATATGTCTAATAAAATGATTCCGAGAGGACTACTGTTGTGAATTCCGCTCTTGGGCTCCCTCCGGTGGTTGTAAGTAGCACTTTTGTGAATTCTGCTCTTGGGCTCCCTCCTGTGGTTTTGAGTGGTATAGCTGCTTCTTGGATTTAGCATTAGCAGCTGCTTCCACTGATCTTCTTTCTGCTCGGCTATTTTAGTCTCCTTTATCCCTCAATCAATGCCAGTTGTCAATTGTTCCTGCCTGGAGGCATGGCTCTTGGATTTCCCTGACACTCTGACCCATTCAGCTAAGATAAGTCCTTGCTTGTCCTTTTGCAGTCCACTTGTTGTGGACTTATTGTTCAGCACATTTATGTTTTGTTCATTTGTCCAGCTTATCAATATCGATCTATTTGGCTAAGCTGGAAGCTCTGGGCTGCAGATTTTGCCCTCCACACCTTTAGTCAGGTGTGGAGATTTTTGCATATCTCTGCGGTGGACTTTTTCTAGTTTTTATTACTGACCACACAGTGTTTCTTTCCTTACTGGCTACCTAGCTAGAATTGGCCTCCTTTGCTTAATCTTGTTTCATACTACGTATGTCATTTCCTTCTCCTCTCACAGCCAATATTTGTGGGGGGCTGTCCTATCCTTTGGGGATTTTCTCTGAGGCAAGATAGCTTTCCGTTTTCTACCTTTAGGGGTAGCTAGTTCTCCGGCTGTGACGAGATGTCCAGGGAGTGACAGGAACATTCCACGGCTACTGCTAGTGTTGTGTTAAGATCAGGAACTGCGGTCTGTATAGTTACCACCTGCCCAGAGCTAGTCTCATGTCGCTCCTAAATTACCAGTCCATAACAGTACAACTGGCCAAAGATGAGTTGAATGCATCTCAAAAGAAGGAAAAGAAAAAGAGTTCTGAGCCATTTTTTTTTTCTTTAGTCTGTTTTGTCTTTTTTCTTCCTCTTAATCTCTGGGTGGATTTGGGCACGGACATGGATGTTCAGGGTTTGTTTTCTCGTGTGGATCAGCTTGCTGCAAGAGTTCAGAGTATCCAAGATTATGTTGTTCAGATTCCAGCCTTAGAGCCTAGAATTCCTACTCCAGATTTGTTTTACGGGGATGGATCTAAGTTTTTGAACTTTAAAAATAACTGCAATTTTTTTTTTGCTCTTAAACCCCGTTCCTCTGGTGACCCCACTCAGCAAGTTAAAATAATTATTTCTCTGCTGCGTGGTGACCCTCAGGACTGGGCATTCTCCCTTGAGTCAGGGATCCGGCATTGCTTAATGTAGATGCATTTTTTCAATCGCTCGGATTATTGTATGACGAACCTAACTCTGTAGAGCATGCTGAGAAAACACTTTTGGCCCTGTGTCAGGGTCAGGAAGCGGCAGAATTGTACTGCCAGAAATTTAGAAAATGGTCTGTGCTCACTAAATGGAATGAGGATGCTCTGGCAGCAATTTTCAGAAAGGGTCTTTCAGAAGCCCTTAAAGATGTTATGGTGGGGTTCCCCACGCCTGTTGGTTTGAGCAAATCTATGTCCCTAGCCATTCAGATTGATCGGCGCCTGCGCGAGCGCAAAGTGGCGCACCATATGGCAGCGTCTTCTGAACAGAGTCCTGAGCCTATGCAATGTGATAGGATTCTGACTAGAACGGAACAGAGGGGATACAGACATCAGAATGGGCTGTGTTTTTACTGTGGTGATTCTGCTCATACTATTTCTGATTGCCCTAAGCGTATTAAGAGGGTCGCTAGATCTGTTACCATCAGTACTGTACAGCCTAAGTTTCTCCTGTCTGTGACCCTGATTTGCTCATTGTCATCGTTCTCTGTCATGGCATTTGTGGATTCAGGCGCTGCCCTGAACTTAATGGACTTAGACTTCGCCAGGCGCTGTGGTTTTTCTTTGCAGCCTTTGCAGAGTCCTATTCCTTTGAGGGGTATTGATGCTACACCGTTGGCCAAGAATAAACCTCAGTATTGGACTCAGCTGACTATGTGTATGGCTCCAGCACATCAGGAAGATTGTCATTTTCTGGTGTTGCATAATTTACATGATGTTGTTGTACTGGGTTTTCCATGGTTACAAGTACACAATCCAGTGTTGGATTGGAAATCGATGTCTGTGACTAGTTGGGGTTGTAAAGGGGTACATAGTGACGTTCCTTTAATGTCAATTTCCTCTACCCCCTCTTCTGATGTTCCTGAATTTTTGTCAGATTTCCAGGATGTATTCGAAGAGCCCAAGTCCAGTTCCCTTCCTCCTCATAGAGACTGTGATTGTGCTATCGACTTGGTTCCTGGCTGTAAGTTCCCTAAGGGCCGGCTCCTCAATCTGTCTGTGCCAGAGCATGCCGCTATGCGGAGCTATGTTAAAGAGTCTTTAGAGAAAGGGCATATTCGGCCGTCTTTGTCACCATTGGGAGCAGGATTCTTTTTTGTTGCCAAGAAAGATGGCTCCTTGAGACCCTGTATTGATTATCACCTTCTTAATAAGATCACGGTCAAATTCCAATACCCTTTACCTTTGCTCTCTGATTTGTTTGCTCGGATTAAGGGGGCTAGTTGGTTTACCAAGATTGACCTTCGAGGGGCGTATAATCTTGTTCGTATTAAACAGGGTGACGAATGGAAAACTGCATTTAATACGCCCGAAGGCCACTTTGAATACCTGGTGATGCCTTTCGGGCTTTCTAATGCTCCTTCTGTATTTCAGTCCTTCATGCATGATATTTTTCGCAATTATCTTGATAAATTCTTGATTGTGTATTTGGATGATATTTTGATTTTTTCCAATGATTGGGAGTCTCACGTGAAGCAGGTCAGGATGGTATTCCAGATCCTTCGTGATAATGCTCTATTTGTGAAGGGGTCTAAGTGCCTATTTGGGGTCCAGAAGGTCTCTTTTTTGGGGTTTATTTTTTCTCCCTCGTCTATAGGAATGGATCCTGTTAAGGTCCAAGCCATTCATGACTGGGTTCAACCCACATCTGTGAAGAGCCTTCAGAAATTTTTGGGCTTTGCTAATTTTTATCGCCGTTTCATTGCCAACTTCTCTAGTGTGGTTAAGCCCCTGACCGATTTGACGAAGAAGGGCGCTGATGTGGCAAATTGGTCCTCTGAGGCTCTGGAGGCCTTTCAGGAGCTTAAGCGCCGATTTACTTCTGCCCCGGTCTTGCGTCAGCCTGATGTGTCTCTTCCTTTTCAGGTTGAGGTGGACGCTTCTGAGATTGGGGCAGGGGCTGTTTTGTCACAGAGGAACTCTGATGGTTCCTTGATGAAACCATGTGCCTTCTTTTCCCGAAAGTTTTCGCCTGCGGAACGCAATTATGATGTCGGCAATCGGGAGTTGTTGGCGATGAAGTGGGCATTTGAGGAGTGGCGACATTGGCTTGAGGGAGCCAAGCATCGCGTTGTGGTCTTGACCGATCATAAGAACCTGATTTACCTCGAGTCGGCCAAGCGGCTGAACCCTAGACAGGCTCGGTGGTCCCTGTTTTTCTCCCGTTTCGATTTTGTGGTCTCATATCTTCCGGGATCTAAGAATGTTAAGGCAGATGCCCTCTCTAGGAGTTTTTTGCCTGATTCTCCTGGAGTTCTTGAGCCGGTTGGCATTCTTAGGGAAGGGGTGATTCTTTCTGCTATCTCCCCTGATTTACGGCGGGTGCTTCAGGAATTTCAGGCTGATAAACCAGACCGCTGTCCGGTGGGGAGGTTGTTTGTTCCTGATAGATGGACAAGTAAGGTAATTTCTGAGGTCCATTGTTCTGTGTTGGCCGGTCATCCTGGGATTTTTGGTACCAGGGATTTGGTTGCTAGGTCCTTTTGGTGGCCTTCCTTGTCGCGGGATGTGCGTTCTTTTGTGCAGTCCTGTGGGACCTGTGCCCGGGCTAAGCCTTGCTGTTCCCGCGCTAGTGGGTTGCTTTTGCCTTTGCCTGTCCCTGAGAGGCCCTGGACGCATATTTCCATGGATTTTATTTCGGATCTTCCTGTGTCTCAGAGGATGTCTGTTATCTGGGTGGTTTGTGACCGGTTCTCTAAAATGGTCCATTTGGTACCTTTGCCTAAATTGCCTTCCTCCTCTGATTTGGTTCCATTGTTTTTTCAGCATGTGGTTCGTTTGCATGGCATTCCGGAGAATATTGTGTCTGACAGAGGTTCCCAGTTTGTTTCCAGGTTTTGGCGGTCCTTTTGTGCTAAGATGGGCATTAATTTGTCTTTTTTTTCAGCGTTCCATCCTCAGACAAATGGCCAAACTGAGCGAACTAATCAAACCTTGGAAACCTATTTGAGATGCTTTTTGTCTGCTGATCAGGATGATTGGGTGGCTTTCTTGCCGTTGGCCGAGTTTGCCCTTAATAATCGGGCCAGTTCGGCTACTTTGGTTTCGCCTTTTTTTTTGTAATTTTGGTTTCCATCCTCGTTTTTCTTCAGGGCAGGTTGAGCCTTCTGATTGTCCTGGTGTTGATTCCGTGATGGACAGGTTACAGCAGATTTGGACTCATGTGGTAGACAATTTGACGTTGTCTCAGGAAAAGGCTCAGCGTTTTGCTAACCGCCGTCGGTGTGTTGGTCCTCGGCTTCGTGTGGGGGATTTAGTTTGGTTATCTTCTCGTCATGTTCCTATGAAGGTTTCTTCCCCTACGTTCAAGCCTCGGTTTATTGGTCCTTATAAGATTTCTGAGATTATCAATCCAGTGTCTTTTCGTTTGGCCCTTCCAGCCTCTTTTGCCATCCACAATGTTTTCCATAGATCGTTGTTGCGGAGATATGTGGTACCTGTGGTTCCCTCTGTTGATCCTCCTGCCCCGGTGTTGGTTGAGGGGGAGTTGGAATATGTGGTTGTAAAAATTTTGGATTCTCGTTTTTCGAGGCGGAGGCTTCAGTATCTTGTCAAGTGGAAGGGTTATGGCCAGGAGGATAATTCTTGGGTGGTTGCCTCCGATGTCCATGCCGCCGATTTGGTTCGTGCTTTTCACTTGGCTCGTCCTGATCGGCCTGGGGGCTCTGGTGAGGGTTCGGTGACCCCTCCTGAAGGGGGGGGGTACTGTTGTGAATTCCGCTCTTGGGCTCCCTCCGGTGGTTGTAAGTAGCACTTTTGTGAATTCTGCTCTTGGGCTCCCTCCTGTGGTTTTGAGTGGTATAGCTGCTTCTTGGATTTAGCATTAGCAGCTGCTTCCACTGATCTTCTTTCTGCTCGGCTATTTTAGTCTCCTTTATCCCTCAATCAATGCCAGTTGTCAATTGTTCCTGCCTGGAGGCATGGCTCTTGGATTTCCCTGACACTCAGACCCGTTCAGCTAAGATAAGTCCTTGCTTGTCCTTTTGCAGTCCACTTGTTGTGGACTTATTGTTCAGCACATTTATGTTTTGTTCATTTGTCCAGCTTATCAATATCGATCTATTTGGCTAAGCTGGAAGCTCTGGGCTGCAGATTTTGCCCTCCACACCTTTAGTCAGGTGTGGAGATTTTTGCATATCTCTGCGGTGGACTTTTTCTAGTTTTTATTACTGACCACACAGTGTTTCTTTCCTTACTGGCTACCTAGCTAGAATTGGCCTCCTTTGCTTAATCTTGTTTCATACTACGTATGTCATTTCCTTCTCCTCTCACAGCCAATATTTGTGGGGGGCTGTCCTATCCTTTGGGGATTTTCTCTGAGGCAAGATAGCTTTCCGTTTTCTACCTTTAGGGGTAGCTAGTTCTCCGGCTGTGACGAGATGTCCAGGGAGTGACAGGAACATTCCACGGCTACTGCTAGTGTTGTGTTAAGATCAGGAACTGCGGTGTGTATAGTTACCACCTGCCCAGAGCTAGTCTCATGTCGCTCCTAAATTACCAGTCCATAACAGACTACGTGTCCGTGAAAGGCTACGTTCACATTTGCGTTGTGCGCCGCAGCGTCGGCGCCGCAGCGCACAACGCAAACAAAAACGCGGCAAAACGCACGCTAAAACGCTGCGTTTTGCGCCGCATGCGTCGTTTTTGGCTGAAAGTTGGACGCAAAAAAAATGCAACTTGATGCGTTTCTTGCGTCCAACGCTTGCGGCCATGCGGCGCGAAACGCAGCACAACGCATGTCCATGCGCCCCCATGTTAAATATAGGGGCGAATGATGCATGCGGCGCCGCTGCGGCGCCCGACGCTGCGGCGCTGACCGCAAATGTGAACGTAGCCTAATACCCACATTTCTTATTAGTGATGATACATTCATCCGTAAATGGGAAGAGGCGAGCAATTTATGTTCTTTTACCTTGATGCAACTTCTGATTGATCTAAACACCATGAAAATCAATGAGCTGGATAAAAATATTGATGATATACAGACTTCTGTTAAAACTGAATGCCCGAAAGAAAAATTGCAACAATTTGATTCAGAGTTGGAGAAATCACTAGATACCCTGGCGAAAAAGATCCAGGAGAATCAACTGTTTAAACATAATAGGGATCTTAAGGATTATCAGACCAACAGGGTATACCTTTGGAGAAAAGTTAATTTGACACGAGCTCCCTCCAATACATCTATATCATCTGCTAGTGGTTTATCTGATGTATCTGCCTCCTCTGGATCAACACGTCTGAGGGACCATGCTTATCATCCCTACAGGAGACAGCCCAAACATCAGACGGCACCCGAGGGTAAAAATAATCGGGTAATCAATTTGAGCAGTTATAAACTTTCTCCTGCTGATCTGTCTCTCCTTGGTAGAGGTCTTTCTTTTTCACCCACTCCAGAATATGATAGTTTCACTACCATTAAGGATTTAAATCTTTTTGCCAGATCATTGTTGCTGAGACGTCATTTTTTTAATAATGAGATTAATACACTTTTTCCCACAGAGGAAGAACAGGCCACGTTGAGAATATTGGAGGAGCTGGCGGTGGAACATATCCATGAGGGAGGTAAGAATCCTCCCTCTATTCGCTCTCGGTCTACTAAATTCCCCCCTCTGTCTACATGTTCATGTATTGATCTTTTTGTCCGGGTGGTGACTCGAGATCTATGTCAGATTCACAGGTTTTCACGGCTAGATAATTTATCTAGGGCAGAACGTGAGTGATTAGACTACCTGAGAAATCTTCCTGATATACTAATAAAACCTGCTGACAAAGGAGGGAATGTTGTGCTGTGGCCTGTGGGCCAATATGAAAAGGAGGCATTTTGCCAACTGAATAATTCGATCTGTTACAAAAAGTTAACTTATAATCCTTCCAGTGCTTACTCTGGTCAGTTGGTGGCTATTATTAAGGAGGCCCTGGATCATGATGTCATCACTAAGGAACTTGCCTCCTCCCTTACAATAGGTGATCCCACTATAGCCACCTTCTATCTCCTTCCTAAAGTACATAAAGATCTCAAGTCGCCACCCGGTCGTCCCATTGTATCAGGGAGGGGGAATTACCTTGAGCATGTCAACTCTTGGATTGATTTCCACCTCCAGCCCCTTGTTACGGCCCTTCCTTCTTATCTTAGGGACACTGGTGAGCTGCTCCGCAGGGTCGACGGCCTCCATTTTGGGGGTGAATCTCTACTGGTCTCAGCAGATGTGGAGTCCCTTTATACAAATATTAGACACACAGATGGTATTGCCGCTGTGAAATTTTTCCTTGAAACATCTACTCTATCGGTTGGACTTAGGGGACTCCTGCTGAGACTACTGGAGTTCACCCTCACTCACAATTTCTTTGTGTTCAAGGGGTCCTTCTACCTACAGCTCCAGGGGACAGCCATGAGTGCGGCCTTTGCGCCAGCCTGTGCGAATCTGTTCCTGGGGCTGTGGGAGAGGGACCTCTTCCTGTCGGACAGGCTGTCATCGATGGACCGTATCCCCTTTTGGGTGCGTTACATCGATGACATCCTGTTTGTCTGGCAGGGTGGGACCGTCGACCTTGGGAAGCTCATTGACCGTCTCAACGGCAATGAACTCAATATTAGCCTTACTTGTGAGTGGAACAAATCACAAATTAGTTTTTGGGATGTCATGGTTGGTATGGATGAGGTGGGGAATGTCCATACGGACATTTTCCGTAAGGTCACATCCACCAATATGGTTTTACATGCCTCTTCATGTCATCCACGCCACATGATTTTGTCGATACCTGTTGGCCAGTTCCTCCGCTTACGGAGGATTTGCTCAACGGAGAATGATTTTGAAAAACGTGCCGTTGAGCTAACGGCACGCTTCATTGAACGGGGGGTATAGCAGACGGATCGTTAAAAAAGCATACCATAGGGCGAAATATTCATCCCGTAACCGCCTGCTATACAAACCCCAAAGATACGAAACATGTAAGGATGGATCAATTGAGGTTCATCAATACGTTTCACCCCCAGGCGGATAAAGTGAGACTGGCACTCACTAAAGCCTGGCCTATTCTTCTTACTGATCCTACCATTAGTAAATTTCTCCCCAAAAGACCTCTTCTGACCTTTAAACGAGCTAAAAATCTGAGAGATCTTCTTTCTAAAAGTCATTATACAGCGCAGGGACCAAGGACATTTTTGGACAACATACCAGCCTCGAGGGGTTCTACCCCATGTGGCCGTTGTATCGCATGTCCAAATGTGGACAGATGTGATACGTTCACCAACTTGAATGGGTCTAGGGTTTATACCATCAGGAAACGCATTACTTGCATTTCCAGATATGTTGTCTACTATGCCACTTGTCCCTGTGGACTAATTTACGTTGGAATGACAATAAGACAGTTAAAGGTCAGAATCAGGGAGCACGTGCTGGGGATTGAGGCAGCTGCTACACAAAAGGATGTGTCTTTGTTAAAAACGATTCCGAGGCACTTTCGGAGTCATCATCAAAGTGACAGTTCCCTCTTGAGGGTTCGTGGCATTGACATGCTCAATGTCAACATTCGGGGTGGGAATCTTTTCAAGTGTTTGGGCCAGTTAGAGACGCGATGGATTTGGTCCCTTACTACAGTAGATCCATTGGATCTCAATGAAAACATTAGCTACGCCCCATTTCTGTAGTCGTCACATTGCTGTACAGTGTTTGCTTTTCCGCATTATGGTTTTGTTTTTACATGTTTTTAACTGCCTTATTTTGTTATCTAGGATTGTCCAATATGACCTATTGAGTTGGGTGTTTTCCATTCCTGATGAGGCTCTAAAGCTTGATGCTAGAAGCGGATGGACAAGTCAGAAGAGAGAAAGAAGGAATACATTAATACCCATGCTGCATGGTGCCATAGAGACTTGTATTTGCTAATGTTTGGCTATCCATTGTTGGTCATCCTTTTTGGGTGCTTGTCAATTGTATCTATGTTTATACTATATTCCACTAGGTGTCAATTTAATATGTTGTATACAATAGCACCCCATACTGTGGTTGCCTCCCTTTTAGCTATGTTTACAAATAGGCTTTATACCTGTCCTTCTATGTATTGTACTTGTCCTTTATACTATATAATTTAGATTCTGGCTTGCCTTGTATTAGTTTGGATGTTCACTTTCCATCTGTTACGCTCTCAGACTTATGTACGTTATATAAATACCTTTTCCGCTTTGTTGCCCTTCTTCTTGCCCTTCATCAATATGGTGGCTTTACTCCTATTCATTGCTGCGCATGCGCCGCTCTGCTCTGCCTGTCTCCCAGCGGCTGTGTGCGCACTTCCGGATCACGTGGGGCCCCACGTGCTTCCGGTTGCGGCGTGCACTGTGGCGTTGAGATGGGCGGGAGCGTTGCGGCGCGGGGATGCGCAGCAATGATGGCGGACTGTATATATACTATTTTATGTGCCCTTTACATTTACGCGCCCCCTGAGGAAGGTATCCATACCGAAACGCGCGTCGGGGTGGATTGGTGCCCCCGTGCCGGTTAACACAGCTATCATCAGGTGATGTGCACATCCAGTTCTGTCTGTAGGTATACTCAGCCATTACCTTGGCTGCCACTTTTTTAATGGAGATACTACTTGTTGGTATATTACCGCCTATTGAGTGGCGTTCAGTAGTTCTGTTTGCCACTATATGTTGCACTTTATTATAACACCTATGCACTGTCTGTTTCCTGGTATAGGGGATTACCAACCTTGGGATTTGTTTTACATGATGCTGATGGCTATTTCCATCTGTTAGCCCTGCTACACATTGTCTGTTTGAATTTTATGTCAATTTTGAATAAAGTATTATATGTTTTTGGATTATACGACTGCATGCTTGGTTCTTGCTGTTTTGACTTACATTGGTGCAGTTATCCTTGCGTCCATGCATGGGTGGTACATTAAGATACTATTTAGGATTGTCTTCTCTTGGATTAACTATATGTGCCACTAATAATGCATATTGGAATTTTTCTCTATAATCACTCGAGGTGGCCTGAGGATAACAAAGAGGCTATCAAAACTGAGTGATGTGGGTAGGTGAAGCCCCATGATGGACTCAAAATAAAGCCATACGAGCTTGAACAATAGGGGGTGAGGTGAAGGCCCCACGCATATCGCTGCCGCCGCAGCTTCGTCAGGGGAAGTGACTTTGAGGCGGACCCTTCCGGTTTATATACATGCAAAAATAAGATCTAACAACATACCGGTGTGAGACTGTGGAGCCAGGAGTGAAATGGCGGAGCCAGCTGCATGAGCAGAGTCAGGACGCGGGTAGTGATCTGATCGCGTCCGGAAGCAAGTGCCGTTGCTATAGTGCAGGCGGGCGCATGCGCAGTGAGGAAACAGAAATGCAGAGATAGCCAAAGCACAGGCGCTGGTACCAGCAGTGAAGAATAGCGCAAATAGGAGGTAGGAGAGAAGGAGCATGTGTGTACCCAGGCTGCAATGACTGGACCGTCCAAATAGAGAAGCATAACCCCAGGCAAAAAGACTCAAATGCGTGTGTCAAGGCTGCAGTCACCAACAGCCAAAATAAAAAACACACATAAACCAAAATCAAAGGAGTAATATGTGGAAAGTCTAATTGTGGGGGAAACCTTAAGCACCAATATGGCGAAAGATGGATAAATGATACCTTGAGCTGTTTGTGATAGGTCTGGCCCTAAATGGAGAACCCTGCAACATCAAAGGATGCATGTCTATGAAACAGATTTATTTTATTGTATTTTATATTAAAGCACAATAGATTAATAGCTGAGCACCGCACACATGGCAAAAGTAAAAGGGGTATGAGAAAGAGCCAAATGAGGCCACTGATCTACAGTCACCAAATGTGGAGCCCAACCCAGAAATACAAAAATACATACACTTGTCATATATGAACATATCCTCAACAGAGGAGTAATAGAATAAAGCCTAATAATAGCAATCCTTAAAGGTGTGACAATCATATGCATACCAATACACTAGAACAGCTTAACTGTATATAATTAATCATGGTGTAAGGGGGCGCACCGGGCAAGTGGATGCACGGTCTGTGTACCACATGCTAGATGCCTTGATAAACTGTAAAAATTCCACCCGAAGGGGCTGCAGTATCATTAGTGTAAATTTTATGGACACTAATATCTATATGTCATGATGAAATTAAATAAAGCATCCCCACATACAATCCAGTAAAAGCGTTCATTTGAAGGTGCAAGTCAGGCCATAATGGATGTAATAGCCAGTTGAATACAACATATGAGACCCTCCAACTTTTTAGTCCATATCTGTATTGTTGTCAAATGATGTCCTGAATCGTCCAAAAGAGATAAAGCCGATCGTAGTTGGAAATGGTGAGAAGAATCGACATCAAGGGAACATGAATCATCTTGTACCAAACCAAATCCAACATAGATTCCTAGTAGGTGCCCACTGCAAAGGAAAACATACAGAGGCAATTTGGTATTATTAAGCAATCCCCAAAAATCCCGTGAACAAAAGTTCCTTATTTTGACCCATTGGCGTCACAGAGCACAATTCGAAAATCCATCTGGATTCGATTTGTAATAACCGCTTCTGTGTTGAACCACCCCGGACACCATAAGGGATTTTTTGTAATCCAATTATCCTAATTTGGGAAGTAGAACCACTATGCATTGCCAAAAAATGTGCAGCTACGGGTGTGTTTTACCCTATCGCTGGTCTGCAGCAGCCAAATGGATGGTAGATATGTGCTTCTGGGCTCTCTTCCTTAATTCCTGGGAAGTTTGCACCACGTATATCTTATTACAGGGGCAAAGTATAGCATATATTACATCCCTGGACTTACAAATAATGTAGAATTTTAAGAGATGATGCCGACAATCGATTGGGTTAAGGAAAGCGTCTCGTGTTGGAATCATGAAGGGGCATATGTTACAGTCCCAACAGGGGAATGATCCCTTGAGAACAATACCCCTATTCAACCTAATGGTTGGTCTGGAAAAATGGCTTCTAGTCAAAAAATTTCGTAAATTGGGCGCTCTTCTCGCCGTACTATGGGGCCACTCACTGGTAACCTCTGCTGTCTGGGCATCCGTTCTGAGGACTGGCCAATGCCTAGATATAATATCCCTCACCTGATGCCAGCTGTTATTGTAGTCCATTATGAATCTGGTTTGTTGATCTTGATTCTGTGGCCTAGGTGATAAGAGCGATAGCTGATTCTGTTGATGTGCCCTCTGAAAGGCTGTTGATATAATCCGTTTAGGGTATCCCCTCTGTTTAAAATGGTCAGTGAATTCATGGGCCTGTGAGAAAAAATCTTGGTCATAAGTACAATTGCGCCTCATGCGGAGGAACTGACCTGTCGGCACACCAACCTTTGTATGCAACGGGTGGAAGCTGTTGAATTCCAATAGTGAGTTGGTCGCCGTCGGCTTACGAAAAAGGTCAGTGTCCAGTTGATGGTCCCGTACAAAGATCTTCAAGTCCGGGTAAGTAACGGAGCTGGTCGACATATGGTGCGTGAGGAAAATGTTGTAAGTATTGATATTCAGACCATTAAGAAATTGTATGCAGTCAACTTCAGTACCAATCCATACAAAAAATATGTCATCAATATAACGATGCGAAAGACATACCTGTTCCTGGAAAATCTTGGATTGGTACACCACATTTTTCTCCCACCAGCCTAAGAAGATGTTTGCACCCATCACCACTCCCGACGAAGATAAAATGTCCTATCAAAAATGAAATAATTATGATAAAGGACAAACTTCAAGAGTTCAAGAAGAAATGAGTTATGTCGACTGTCCAACGGGTTATTTTTGTTCAGGAAAGAAGTTACTGCCTTGATCCCATCATCGTGACTAATATTGGAATAAAGTGATTCCACATCACATGTCACTAGATGGAACTCCGCTGGCAAGGCGATGCCCCGACATATCTCAATAAAATGGGCAGAGTCCCTGACAAATGAAGGTAGGGATAATGCCAAAGGCTGCAGAAAAAATCAAGATAGTCTCAGGCCCTTTCACAGAGACTACTATACTAGAAACAATGGGTCGACCAGGAGGCTTTTTGTTGTCATTGTGGACCTTAGGTAATATATAAAATGTGGCAACAATAGGATGTTCCACCCACATGTATTTCTTCTCGTTATCAGTGATTATTCCATACTGATTAGCTCTACATAGTAATATATGAAATTTGGAGCAAAAAACCTAAGCAGGATCAGATGGTAATTTCTGATAAAAACAAGAATTATTCAGTTGTCTATTGGCCTCCTCCAAATACATGTTGTTGGGCCACAAGACGACATTGCCCCCTTTGTTCCTTGATGAGAATTGCATTCTTGTTTTTAAGATCAGTGACCACTCGTCTCTCTGCTGATGACAAATTTCATGATATGCCTACCTGAGGAGACACATGGGTGATGTCCCGTTTGACCAATTCAAAGAATATTTTTATCGCCGGCACCAGGGAAAAGGAAGGTGCTTTCAAAGATGTATTTCTGTATGGGAATTTCCGTCTTTTCATGCCAGACTGGTTTTCATCCAATAGATCTAAAAGATCCTGAAAAGCCTGGCGTTCATCCATAGGGATAGCCCATATTAAGTCTGGTTTCTTGTAAATGACTTGAAATGTGAGGTTTCTGCAAAAGAGGTAAAGATCTTTAATTAGAGTGAATTTATCAGCTTTGTGTGTTGGCACGACGCTTAGACCCTTAAGGCCCCGTCACACATAGCGATTTACCAATGATCACGACTAGCGATACGACCTGGCCGTGATCGTTGGTAAGTCGCTGTGTGGTCGCTGGGGAGCTGTCACACAGACCGCTCTCTCCAGCGACCAACGATCAGGGGAACGACTTCGGCATCGTTGAAACTGTCTTCAACGATGCCGAAGTCCCCCTGCAGCACCCGGGTAACCAGGGTAAACATCGGGTTACTAAGCGCAGGGCCGCGCTTAGTAACCCGATGTTTACCCTGGTTACCAAAAAAAACAAACAGTACATACTCACCATCTGATGTCCGTCAGGTCCCTTGCCGTCTGCTTCCTGCTCTGACTGAGTGCCGCCGTACAGTGAGAGCAGAGCGCAGCGGTGACGTCACCGCTGTGCTGTACTTTCACTTTCACTTTGCGGCGCTCAGTCAGTGCGGGAAGCAGACGGCAAGGGACCTGACGGACATCAGATGGTGAGTATGTACTGTTTGTTTTTTTTTACATTTACGCTGGTAACCAGGGTAAACATCGGGTTACTAAGCGCGGCCCTGAGCTTAGTAACCCGATGTTTACCCTGGTTACCAGTGAAGACATCGCTGGATCGGTGTCACACACACCGATTCAGCGATGTCAGCGGGACCTCAACGATCAAAAAACGGCCCAGGCCATTCCGACACGACCAGCGATCTCGCAGCAGGGGCCTGATCGCTGGTACGTGTCACACATAGCGAGATCGCTACTGAGGTCGCTGTTGCGTCACAAAACTTGTGACTCAGCAGCGATCTCGCTAGCGATCTCGCTATGTGAGACGGGGCCTTTACGAAGGACAGACAGTTCAATCGATGATAGACAATGATCTGACAAATTGATAACCTGTAAGGTGGTAGACAATACCTCAGAATTTTGTGTAATAGAACCGGAGACCTCCACATTATTTACTTCCGTCTGGTCGGATATTTGTGTCGGTACAGGGATGTTAGTCCCATGTGGCGTCCGGGACGCCTTTTTACGATTCTTGTTTCCTCTGCCCCGTCTGGTCCACGGTCTAGTTCGCTTCCCGTTGAGGATAAAAAAAATCACTCGAACTAGCCCCCCTTTATGAGGAGCCAGTAGCTATTAATCTATTGTGCTTTAATATAAAATACAATAAAATAAATCTGTTTTATAGACATGCATCCTTTGATGTTGCAGGGTTCTCCATTTAGGGCCAGACCTATCACAAACAGCCCAAGGTATCATTTATCCATCTTTCGCCATATTGGTGCTTAAGGTTTCCCCCACAATTAGACTTTCCACATATCACTCCTTTGATTTTGATTTATGTGTTTTTTATTTTGGCTGTTGGTGACTGCAGCCTTGACACACGCATATGAGACTTTTTGCCTGGGGTTATGCTTCTCTATTTGGACGGTCCAGTCATTGCAGCCTGGGTACACACATGCTCCTTCTCTCCTACCTCTTATTTGCGCTATTCTTCACTGCTGGTACCAGCGCCTGCGCTTTGGCTATCTCTGCATTTCTCTGAGGAAGCTGCGGCGGCAGCGATATGCGTGGGGCCTTCACCTCACCCCCATTGCTCAAGCTCGTATGGGTTTATTTTATAGCCTCTTTTGAGTCCATCATGGGGCTTCACCTACCCACATCCCTCAGGTTTTGATAGCCTCTTTGTTATCCTCAGGCCACCTCGAGTGATTACTTATCAGGTTGTATATTCCCTTTTCTTGACATTTTCACTTTTTGCCAAGCATTGGACCTTCCCTGTTTCCCCCTCGCCCCATCCATGGTTCTTTTGTCAGACCTTTTTCCCCATTTTATCTGGGATCATATACCAGGGTCATCTTTGAGCAGAGACAGATAATCACACAGGGTCCTGCCGATACTTGCCCCTATGGTGTTCAATTCATTGGGCACATGGGAGCTGACACACATCATAAGGCCGGGATCACACATACGCGAGATACGGCCAAGTCTCGCAGGTGAAAGCCCAGCTCTGGCGCCGGCACTCCTGAGCAGAGCGTGCAGCTCCATGTATTGCTGTGCGGCTGCACGCTCCACTCCGGAGTGCCAGTGCCAGAGCTGGGTTTTCACCTGCGAGACTCGGCCGTATCTCGTGTATGTGTGATCCTGGCCTTATATGTGTTATTGCATGTGTTTTTTTACATATGACAGGGGTCCTCATGGTGGCATGTATGTGTATGCTGCTATCTTTCAGCATACCAAGCAGGGTGTAGTGTGTCTATCATTTACATCTTTTTGACACACCACTCCCTCCTCTCTTGTGGGATATTTGTGCATGTTGCCATACATACTTGCTTGTCTTACCATTTAGATTTTCCATGACAATGGTATAAGAGGGCTATTGAGCTCCCTATAAACGCATTCTTGTGTTGATTTCTCTTTCTCTGCATTATTTTTGCTTGAGTGATTTTGGGGGTGTCGGTTGATTGGTCATGCTACATGTATGTATTTTATGTGTTTTTAATGTTGTTTGTTTTGAGGTGGAATAAAGGTTTCTTCATGTTTTACCCAGTGGATGTGCAGACCATCATTAGTCCAGTCTTTTTCTTTTTTTTTGCTCATTCATTCCTATACAGACTAGGTTTTGCACTCAATTTTCTAATATATTTATTGATACAATTGTGATAGTAGTGCACCCCATATCTCTTGGTATGGAATGAAACTGTGCACAAAGTTATTTTATGTGGCTTCACAGTGGAAATGTTGAAAAAGTTTTCCTTCAAAGTAGAAGTCCACATTCGAAGATTATCTTGTAAAATGTCAGGACTAAATTGTACCCAAATGTGATTTATCTTTATCATTCAAACGCAAACAAGGAAAAATAAGAAACTACCGTAGGTTTCATATTTTTTGCCACAATTTTCCAAAATCACGAGACAAAAAGCAGCATTTTTACTGTGTTTTTGGAAAATCTTGACAAACCCCTCTTCCTCCCGCCACAGCCTCAAAAGTAGCAAGCACACTGGATCAGCAAAAGGAAGTATCAGGCTTCATTCAGACGTCAATTATTTTTTTTTCTTGCATGCAAAAAAATTTCATTGGTGTTTTGGATCAGATTTTCATCAGTTTGGTGAGTTTTTACCATCAGAGCTTGGGTATGTTCACACGTTGCATTTTTACTCTTTTTATTTTAATGGGTGAAAAGCGCTGCAAAACCGCTGAGTTGACAAGCTGTGTCTTGGCAAAAAACACAACGGAACGCAAAGGATGAGCATGTGCGTGAGATTTCAGAAATCTTGTTAAGGTGGTTCTGTAAAATCCTGAATACTTTCTGCACCAAATACGCAGCAGAAAAAAAAAAGCCTTTTATCATTTTTTTCTACTATGCCAAAAAAGAAATGATGGAGGTTTCTCAAACTTCTCTCGTCAGTGAAGAACAAACATTACACGAATGGCATCCACATTTTTCACTGGCCCATTGACGAGTTCGATCCATGACTCAGATGTCTCCGTTGATTTGGTGTAGACACAAAAATACACTAATATGTACACAACCCCATAGACTATAAGGCTATGTTTCCACGGTCCGGAAGCTCTGCGCTTTGGATACCCCACTCCGCCCCCTGTTGTACATGCGGTGATTCCGGATGTGTTTATTGAACACATCCGGAATCACCGCATCCTATCCATAGACCGGGTTATTTATCTTGTGGAGACGGAGCCTCTCCGCAAAATAAATAGACATGCTGCCGTCTAGAAAGACACGCCGCATGTCCGGATACACAAGGTAGCTGGATGCGGCCGTACGCACATAGTGGAGACGGGATTTCATAAAATCCCCTCCACTATGCTGTAACATCTGTCCGCTGCAGATTGGACTCTGCGGCTGTACGCAGAGTCCAATCTGCAGCAAAAACTCAAGCAATACGCCCCAATACAAGCATATAATGGAGACGGTACTCCCGATCATTTAATGTCAACCAGAATGCCCTGTGGGTGGAAAAACTCCTTGAAGGTAAACCAAATAAACTTGAAAAAGACAAACAGTTCCAGGGTCTTTGAAAAATAGATAAAGTGTGGATTTTTTTTTTTTTTTTACCAAAAACATAGTGTGCACCGTTTAAGCCCAGCAATGAGTCTTTCTCAGGCTTAGGCCCCATTGACTGTAGGTACGAGTTCTGTGAAAAACGTAGGTCTGAATGAGTCCTTCACACAGTGCTTGAACTTCAGAAGATCCTTTAGAGAGGTTGGAGTAATTGCAGGGAGATGTGAGATCTTGCTCCTGGAAATCATGTTCTAATATATGGTTATCAATGGTCAAAATATATATATTTAATGATTTATGGGCGTAGTTTGACAACTGCATCTTCGAAATTACTTGATGTTGAATCAAAAATGTTGTATTACTGACATGTGATAAGGATCTATAGTATGAAGAAGCCTATAGAATTCTGTGTCTATGTAATATTACTCATGATTTAATTAAGAGATACAAAGTTTTATAGTAAACAAAATGGTGAGAATTGACCATGAAAAATCCCGAAACATTACTGGGCATGCTGAATGAGATAGGTATTCTTCATAGTAGAAATGCTTATAGAGAAAGAATCAGTGCCTCACTCTAAGGGGTCTAATCTTGTAAAATAAAATTATCCCTATGCTTTCATACAACTTGGTCTAATGTGCTAATTAGGAAATCTGCCAATTACTTTATTGAAAAATTATATTGCCTTACACCCCAAAAATCAGAATCATTGACCGATATGAGCACGTCGTATATTAAATACAATTTCTTTGTAAATTGGTTCTTTATTACAATGAAAATATAAACAGAACAATACAAATATAACAAAAATAAAATTATTTTACGTACCAGGATAAGTTTCATTTAAACTGATCAATATGCAAAATAAAAAAGTACCATGAAGGGAATCACATGCAGTTAAAGGTAGACTGTCAGCACCAAATGGATGTTCAAACCAAGCACAGACACTCAGTGCACCCTTGGTATGGCCAAATAGCTCAGTGCACCTTTCCACTTACTTGTTTTCCATCTGTCTCTGTCCTTCCCTGACTCCTGTAAAGTCAGAGCTGTCAATCAGGGAAGAGGAAGGAGGAAATGGATGGATAAATAAGAAGATGGGAAGGTGCACATATTTGGCCACACCAAGGGTGCACTGCGAGTCTGTGCTTGGTTTGAACTAGAACTTATAAGAGAATTGTTGCTTTTTTCTTTTTAACACCGTAATTATTGGTCTACCTGAGGGGTGGCAGATGAAGATATCAGGTTTCTTCAAGCCCTTCTAGTGTTCTGTAATTGTAAAAACCCCATAGTCCCCATTATATATTACCATTTACAGACTTAAAAACAGGCTGAGATCTGACAACTTCGCTTCTTTAACATTCTAATAGGCAAGAGGGAAATATTCTAAAGGAATTTTCTGACCTTAATTAAAAAAAAAAATTCCCAGTGAAGAGCAATGCTGATAAAACAAGCCGTACTCACCTGAGAAATCCGCTCAACGCTCCAGCGCTGCCACTCCGGACTGCATGTGCAGTCAAGAAGACCACCAGCCGTCTGAGGTCTATGGCCATTGATGGTCGGGATCAAATGGTTCCCTAGAGACCAGTGAAGCAGCAGGACTGGAGCAGGGTGAACATAGCTTCTTTTATCTGTAGGACTTCCCTATGGATTTTTTTTTAATTCTTATGTGGAATATCCCTTAACAGTGGCAATCATCAACATGGTGTAAGGCCACGTTCAGACATCAGTGACTTTTCACATGCAAAACTTGATCCAAACGTCATCAGTATTTTGGATAAGAGTTTCATTAGCGTTTGGACTTTACCATCAGTTTTTTTATATCAGTAAATCACAGATCGCACACAAGTTGCTCACTGATGTCATCCAAACTTTCCATGGACCCATAGATTTGTATAGGCACTTTTGATTCGCAATACTGATCAAAAACAAACGTTTCCGTGAATTCTTTTTTTTTTTGTGGACACATAGTCCATAAACTAACAATGTGTGCGTGTTAAAATCACAAAACACAACAGATATGTGACAAATGGACGTCTGAATGAGGCCCGAGTTTAGAAAGGCCTAGAGGACTCCTGCCTTGACTCCTGTAGGGTTACTCCATAGGCCTGCCAACTGAGGCACCGAGCTTTGCTGCGCACAGGCTAAACAAAATAGCTTGATAAGGGAACCGGTCAATTCTGAGAACGCTATTAACCTGCAGATATGGGCAGCACCCGGGAGAAAATTAACCCCTTCACCCCTTTTCTCATTTGTTTTTCGCTGCCCTTCTTCCCAGAGCCATACTTTTTTTTTATTTTTCCGTCAGTATGGCCATGTGAGGGCTTGGTATTTGCAGAAAGAGTTGTACTTTTGAACACCACCATTGGTTTTACCATGTCATGTACTGGGAAATGGGAAAAAAATTCCAAATGCTAAAACTGACCTGCCATTATGATTCTCCAGGTCATTACGACTTCATAGACACCAAACATCTCTAGGTTCTTTTTTTTATTTAAGTGGGGAAAAAAATTCCAATGTTTGTTAAAAAAGAAAAAAAAATGTGCCCATTTTCCAATACCCGTGATCTCGGGTTGGGTGAGGGCGTATTTTTTGCATGCAGAGCTGATGATTTTAATGATACCATTTTGATGCAGATATGATCTTTTCATCACCCGTTATTAGATTTGAATGCAATGTTGCGGCAACAAAAAAAAACGTAATTCTGCCATTTTGACTTTTTTTCTCGTTACGTCATTTAATGATCGAGTTAATTCTTTTTTTTTTTTATATTGATCGGGCGATTCTGAATGTGGCGATACCATATATGTGTATGTTTAATTTTTTTAATTGATTTATTTTGAATGGGGGGAGATTTGAACTTTTACATTTACAATAATTTTTGAATTTTTTTAAAACTTTTTGCATGCTTCAGTAGTCTCCATGGGAGACTAGAAGCTGCCATAACTCGATCGGCTCTGCTACGTCCAGGCGATGATCAGATCACCTGTATGTAGCAGAAATGCTCACTCGCTATGAGCTTTGACCACAGGGTGGCGCTAATAGCAAGCTGGCTATGACAATCATAGAGGTCTGCTGGAGACCTCTGGTTGTCATGACGACCCATCAGTGACCCGCAATCACGTGACTGGGTCACCGATGGGCGGGCTTAGTGACGCGCTTCCAATAAGCACGAGTTAAATGCTGCTGTCAAGACATTGACAGCGTCATTTAACTAGTTGACAGCTGCGGGTGGACCGAGATTCCACCTGCAGCTGTTGAGGGCACATGTCAGCTGTATATATCAGCTGTCATGTGCATGGAAAAATGCAGGCTCCGGCCAAATAGGGGGGAGTCTGACATTGGAGTATTATTATGCCCGATGTCAGAAAGGGATTAACTTCATTCCTCCCAGGAGCCGCCACCTTTCAGGCATACAGGCGCGCCGATGCTGATACAGTCACCGCTCAAAGCACTGGCCCTGGCACTTTTACTGACAACTGGCTCTGCCGTACATTAGTATGGCGTCAAGGCACCTTCCTAATGTTATTAACCTGAAGATGTACCCCACATCTGCAGGTCAACAGTCTTATCCATTGTGCCAATTTCCCAATTTTAAAAACTGTCAAAGTCAACCAACCCACTGGTGGTGAAACCAAAGGGTCTCTGAACCTTTACCACATTGGTTATCCAGCCCGAGACTCATTCATCAACTTGTTGCAATTTTAGATGGTTTAGTCTAAAAATTAGACATGATCAGTACGTCGGCAACAAAGGTTACAGAAATGTTATATAATCGTGATTAAAACATTAACACAAAATATTCAGTGTGGTACGGTAATTTTCTATAAATGCAGCATGGTGTTTTCACTCTTCTGGTGTTTGGATGAGGTTTTACCAATATGACTTCGCATTCCTCCATATGACATAGAATCCTCCATATGAACAGTCTGTATTAGAGGTGGAAAGCCAACCCCTCCGGTACAAGACGAAAAAAACAAAAAACCTTGTTGCATAGATGGTAAAGGCTTTTACACAGTAATTTAACAAAAAAGTCACTTACTGAACAAGAAATTGCATAAGGATAAGTTCTCAAAGGGGTTGTCCAGGTTAGGGGCTTAAGTCTGTTCTGGTCTTGGACAAATGTTTTTAAAATCCTGTTAGGCTACTTTCACACTAGCGTTGGGCTTGGCCCGTCGCGGTGCGTCGGGCCGAGGTTCCCGACGCTAGCGTTGTCTCCACCGCACAACGGGGGCAGCGGATGCATTTTTCCAGCGCATCTGTAGCGCCCCCACTGCCGCAGGGCCGAGGGGTACCCGGTACCAGGCCTCTGAGTCTCTGCTCTGGGGTTGTCACGGTGGCTAGGCCCCGGTCCGTGACCCTGCCGAGGGGCGCACAGTATCTGATAGATGTAGATGGTGGTATTAGTGATGCTGTAGTGGTGCGGTGCAGGTCGCAGGAAATAACGAGGACACCAGGTTGCAGTCTCTTTACCTCTTTACTGAAGATCTCTGGGTCCTCAGTCCAGAACACGGTTCACCAGGCTGCGCAAGTCCAGCCGGTCCAATGGCACCTCCAGAGTTCTCTTCACAGGTGGAAATCTGTGCCTTCCTTCTAGCGCTAGGTGTTGTGGTCCTTCCCTGCTGTGCTTACAGAAAGTCCCCACAACTGTTGTGTCTGTTTCTTAAGTTCCCTCACAACTCGATTAGATGATGTTCTGCTAATCCTCCGTCCCTCCCTGATGTCCTGGTTGGGACGGCACCCGTTTGACGAGTAGGCTCGGAGCTCTTCCGGGACCCTAGAGTCGCCCCTCTCCACAAGTTGCCCCCCAAGACTGCATAGGTGATTTAAGTGAGACAGCCCGCCTTAGACTGACTGTCGTGCCGCTGTTTAGAGTATTGCTTGAAGCTAGATATTATGATACTCCCTCGGCGTTCCGGCCACCGGTAGTGCGCCTCAGTAGGATGTTGCCTCGGTCTTACAGCACGACTCCTACTGGTATTTCTCCTCTTGCTCTGATCTCGTTTCTCACTCAGCACAATCTATCTCGCTTCTAATCCTTCCTTGGGCACCGCCGCTATCCTGAGCAGGCACGGTCCCGATACGTTCGTTCAAGTTGCCAAGCCTCTGTCAGGATCCCACCCCTGACAGAGACCCTACAGTATCTTCCCCCCGCAACACCCTCTGCCACAAGGTGTTGCCTGGTTCCAACCCAGTCAGCTTTCTAATCTAACTTCCTGCCTGACCCCCAGTTTACCCACTATGGTGGGGAGTGGCCTAGTGAATAGAACCCTTAGCTCCCCCCGGAGGCCCGACTGTGAAATGTATTGGTGTCTGTGATACCTGATCAGATGAACTCCTTCAGTGCCATCAGACGTGCCATAGCTCCCCATAGTGGCGGAGCCACAGTACTGCAACGACCAGGACTCTGGGGCGCTGCACATCCGCTGCCCCATTGTGAGGTGCGGGGAAGTGCAGGGAGGTGGGGGCGGAGTTCCGGCCACGCATGCGCGGTCGGAAAAAGCGGACCGTCGTGAGCAAAAAACGTTACATGTAGCGTTTTTTGGTCCCGACGGTCCGCCACAACACGGCGCAACCGTCGCACGACGGTTGCGACGTGTGTCAATCCGTCGCTTAATGTAAGTCTATGGGGAAAAAACGCATCCTGCAAGCACTTTTGCAGGATGCGTTTTTTCGGCAAAACGACGCATTGTGGCGGATTGCAGTTAACGCTAGTGTGAAAGTAGCCTTACTATTAAATATCACCCATGAGGCTTATTTGCCACACATAGTCCAGAGTCGCAGTGTGTTCTGGTCTTGAACAACAGTTTATAAATCTTGTTAGAGGTTGTCCAGGCTTGGGGCTCAAGTCCGTCACTCTATGTAACTGCAGACTTGTGAATCCTCACAGAGCGCACTGTCAGGATCCTCCGGTGCTGAGAGCGGGCAGAACAGGTGCAGACTAGAAGTGCGCTGCCTCAATCAATACAAGTGAAGGCTGCACCTGTCTAGTCAGAATGTGTCCAGAAGTATGCATATGGCTTACTTGCTGCCATATGACCAGATGCTCCTGCTGCCGGAGAATCCTGACAGTGTGCACTGTGAGGAGTCACAAGTCTTCAGTCACACAGCGACACACTTGAGCCCCAAGTCTGGACAACCTCTAACAAGATTTATAAACTGTTGTTCAAGACCAGAACACACTGCGACTCTGGACGACTCTGGCAAATAAGCCTCATGGGTGATATTTATGGCACATCCTCAGAAAACATCCCCCTTAGAATATGTGCATTTGGCATCTTATAGACGCCGGCGTTCCTGCATAATTCTTGAAGCAGAAAAGTTTCAGGATACTGGCTAGATTTTTCCTTAAGTGTCTTCTTTATCTTCCTCTCCGTCATTTTTGTGGCAGCCTTTTTTATGTAAAATATTGGCCACATAAAGCATGGACTGGTTACTTCTCTAAGGGCTCATACTCACCTGCGAGAAACTCTGATGAGTCTCGCACGTCAATACCCGGCGCTGCTGCCGGCACTCAGGAGCGGAGCGTGCAGCTGCATGTATTCCTATGCGGCCGCACGCTCCGATCTGAGTGCCAGGTGCAGCGCCGGGCATTGACGTGCGAGACTCATCCGAGTTTCTCGCAGGTGAATATGAGCCCTAAGGGTTTTATAGCTTTTGAAGCCTGAAGGGATTAAAGGTAACCTGTTTGGTACCACACGTCCAGAAGTTTAGAAGATCGCTTCTGGTCATAAAAATGCGCACCTCTGAAGCTGGGAGGCGTACACCTGGCTTCAGAGACGCAGTGATGGTGCCGGAATGAGTGACGTGCGAGATTTTCATAAGCGACGATGATGCAGCTCATGCAAATTAGGTTACCACACATGGGGGACCGGACAGGTTCCCTTTAAAAAAAAAAGTATTAAAACACAGAACATGTACAGTAGGTGGTCCTGAATGATGTATGACCCACCTGTCTGAAGTACCCCCAATACCCTTCTCGGAACTGCTGTATGGAGAGGTGGCTGAGGATGCGAGACTTTTTCCAATCACATCTATAAGGCTGCCGTCACACTAGCAGTATTTGGTCAGTATTTTACCTCAGTATTTGTAAGCCAAAACCAGGAGTGGAACAATTAGAGGAAAAGTATAATAGAAACATATGCACCACTTCTGTATGTATCACCCACTCCTGGTTTTGGCTTACACATACTGATGTAAAATACTGACCAAATACTGCTAGTGTGACGGCAGCCTCAGAGTGCTGAACAAAGCAGAAAATGGTTCTGCCATAACGGTCTTAGACGGGAATGAACCGGTGAAAAAAAAGCAGCTCCATTTCAGCACGTCAAAAATGTTCTTCGTAATTTCAGATAATTCCTTTAGTTAAAAAAAAAAAAAAAAAAAAAAGAATAATTTAGTGATATTTTTGGAGTAAACACTTTGGTGCATTAAGGCCCGAGTCTTTTTACTGAGGTTTTGGAACAGAAACTTCCAGTTTTTGAGGATGTTTTGGAAAGTTTCAGTTCAGTTTCTGCTCAAAAAACTCCATATTCACATGCCCTAACATTTGCTCCAGGTTGATTCACACCTTGAGGGAAAGTTCACACGGCAATTTTTTTCGGGTGGTCAAAAAAAAAAAAAAAAATCCAAATGCTAAAACTGGCCTGACATTATGATTCTCCAGGTCATTACGAGGTTTTTTTTTTTAAGCAGAAATGCTGGAATATTTTTGGTATGTTCTTGTTCTGAAATGTTAATTTTCTTGGGCATTTTTTGTAAAAAAATTTTTTTATGATTTTCTGACATTTTTAAAATTCATTAAACAATAATTAAAACATCATAATTTATTCTTTTTTAGGCATAAATGCATCAAAAATGCTTACAAAAATGTTAAAAAAACATAAAAACTCTAGATTTTGTAGACATCTCATTGGATTCTATTATAAAGTGGCTTCACAGTGGAGAATGCACAATGAATGATCAGCAAGCTTCTTTAAGATGCAATCGAAAGCCTGAACAAAGTCGATTTTCAAAAAAAAGGATAAAATCAAAGCTTTTCAAGCATTTTTTAAGCAATTTTTTTCTGACATATTTTAGAGTCAACCTAAACAAAACGTGTAAAAAAATAAAATAAAACAAAATACTGGCGAACATAACCTCACTGAGGGTACATTCTCATGTGCTATATCCACTGCTGCAAACTCCAATGCAGTTTTTTTTGCCAAAATGTCAGATCATTTTTTGCACATTTCCCCCTGTAAATAAGTGGTGAGTTTACAGGATACATTGACACGGTGCCAATTTCCATTGAAAAATCCCTTATGTATTTGTCCCATGGGGGACTTAGCCTAAGGGTATGTGTCCACGTTCAGGATTGCATCAGGATTTAGTCAGGATTTTATGCAGGTAAAATCCTGAACAAATCTGCACCTGAGGTCACTGGCAGGTCACCTGCGTTGTTCTTGCGTTTTTTCTGCAATGTAAGGACATGCTGCGTTCTGAAAAGACGCGCATAAAAAAACATGCATGTGTGTTTCTGCGGGTCTGCCGCATGCGTCTTTTACTGCATAGTGGAGACGGGATTTCATTAAATCCCCTCCACTATGCTGTAACATCTGGATGCTGCGTGTTTGACGCTGCGGCTCAACGCTGCTTCAAAAACGCAGTGTTTCCTGAACGTGGAAACATACCCTAAAGGTTTGCTTGCATTGTGTGTTTTTTTTTTTTTTGGTACAGGGAAAAAAAAAAAGCCGTTTTTTTCCTTAGATAAAGCAAAAGAAAAATGGTGCTACAAAATATCTCACAAATATATAAACTTTATTAAATATAATATATAATAGATTTTTGTTAAAAAAAAGAAAACCCCAGCTTCATCAGAGGGTGAATCCCCCTGACGAAGCTTGGTGAAACACGTGTTATATTTTATGTTTCATAACAGATTTTGTTTAAAAAAAAAAAACAATAGCTCAATGGAGGGCTAACAACAAACCAATTCTATAAACAAAATGCTTCTTCAGATGCACATATCTATTACTTTCCCCAAGGCCGGGGTCACACTTGCGAGTGCAATGTGAGAAACTCGCGCGAGTCTCTCACATCAATACCCGGCACTGCCGCCAGCACTTGGGACCGGTGTGTGGCCACATGTATTTCTATGCAGTTGAACACTCCGGTCCCGAGTGCCGGTGGCAGTGCCGGGTATTGATGCGAGAGACTCGCACAAATTTTTCGCATTGCACTCGCAAGTGTGACCCGGGCCTAAAGGTTAACATCAGTTAGAAAAGTATAGGAGGCAAACTTGCATAGTAATAAGGTGGAGCCCTGTTAGTTGTACAGCCCTGCTCTCCAACACGCGTTTCACCAAGCTTCCTCCGGGGGATGAGCCCTCTGACTAAGCTGCTTTTTTTTTTTTTTTTTTTTTTTTTTTAACAAAAATCAGTTATATATATATATATAATAAAGTTGATATATTTGTGAAATATTTTGTACCACCATTCCTTTTTGTTTTTTTCCTCGTGATGCTTAGGCGCAAGCCCGATACTTGTTGATTACACTGCACAACAAATTTCAGGGAAGTTCTTGTCCCCTGAGAAAATTTTATTGTATCTTATACATTTTGATATGCTGAACATGAATATGTGCTCCAAAAGTCTGTATCACTTAAGGTTTTTAACCCATTTCATGACCGAAGCTATTTTTCACTTTTCGCTCCCCTTCTTTCCAGAGCCATAACTTTATTTTTTCCTCAATATGGCCTTGTGAAGGATTATTTTTTTGCGGGATGAGCTGACGTTTTTAATGATACCACTTTTGTGCAGATAAGTTCTTTTGATTGCCCGTTATTGCATTTTAATACGATGTTGCGGCGACCAAAAGAACGTAATTCTGGTATTTTGACTTTTTTTTTTATCGCTACGCCGTTTAGCGATCAGGTAAATTTTTTTTTTACTGATAGATCGGGCGATTCTGAACATACCAAATATGTGTAGGTTTGATTTTTTTTTATTGTTTTATTTTGATTGGGGTGAAAGGGGGGTGATTTGAACTTTTATGTTTTTTTTATTTTTTATATTTTTAAACACTTTTTTTTTTTTTTTTTTTACTTTTGGCATGCTTCAATAGCCTCCATGGGAGGCTGGAAGCTGGCATAGCCTGATCAGCTCTGCTACATAGAGATGATGCTCAGATCACCTCTATGCAGCAGAATTACAGGCATGCTATGACATTCATAGAGGTCTCGAGGAGACCTCTGGTTGTGATGGCAACGCAGCAATGACCCCCGATCAAGTGACGGGGGTCGCCACTGTGTGCATTTCCGGACTGGCGTCCAGAAGTGCATTTAAATTGAGGGCACATGTCAGCTGTTAAAAACAGCTGACATGTCTTGATTTTGAGGTGGGCTTACCGCCGGAGCCCACCTCATAGCGGGGGATACTGCCAGCGGACGTACTATCCCGTCAGTTGGCAGTAAGGGGATAAGAAACAACAGTTTATAGTCTACATTATGACTTCCGAGACACTACATACATGTGCAATGATGTCAGTAGCAAACGCAATTGTTCAAAAGTGTTTTGCAGACGACTTTATAGGAATATTCATTGGTCCTAGCTTTTTTCTTTAGCGGGATTACAATTACAATTCTAAAATCTCATTCACATGGTATTTTTTTTGCTTTGAGTTTTGTGAGCTGCAGTAAAAAAAAAAAAGAAGAAGAACATCAAAAGCGGTTTTCCTGGCAACATTTTTTGTGCAGAATTTTTCATCCTGGCAATATTTTTTGTGCAGAAAAACCTGCTGCAAAAATATATTGTGTGAACATAAACGAAGACTTCGGATATCAGACATGCAAAGTAAAGGGACAGTCTCCCTTGGAGCTAATGGTTTTCGTGGAACCCTATAAACCGCCATGTAGTGCTGATTATCATGTGAGAGGAAGACCTAATAGGGCTAGAATAGCAATTTCAAGTGAAAATTCTGCAAAACTGTCATATTGGACCATCACACAAGAATAAAGAGGCACAAACAAGGATCTGACACTTGTGTTATATTCTATGTACCAGAGTGTATAAATAATGTGAAATAACACAGGTAGATTTGAGAAACAGATAAAAGCTGAATAAACAGTAAACCATCAGGAAAAAAATAAAAAAATAAAAACAATACATTTATAATCAGCTTTGCTTTAACCATTCAGCTGCCGAAGACGCATGGTCACCCAACACGGCAGCAGGACTCGGCCCTATACCGGAATGTCCCAAATGTCAACAGGAAAACAAGGGAAGCTGGGTGAGGAGCGCGCTGTAAGAAACTTTCTCCCAAAAGTCATTAAAATTTTCTTGTACCGTACATTTAGTTAAATATAGACATTTGTTATTTATACAGAAAAAATCACTTGAATAAAACTAGAAATTATTTAGTTCCACTAAAAATTCATTCGGATATTTGTAGGTCATCCAATCGCTCGTTTTTCTATACAAGGTTATTAGTTCACGCTCTGGAAGTACCAGAGGAGAGAAGATGGGACATGGAAAAGTATACATACATACATATATATATATTTCTATATATTTGTTCTATAGTTCCCTCACCGCCTCTCTACCGAGAAAACATTCACCCATTCATCAAACATTCTCATCTGGTGGGATGTCCTGTAGTTCATATGTTACAAGACGACTGAATAATCGGCATTCATTCCGGAATGGCAAATACAAAATAAAATAATATTAATTACAAAAAAGGAAAAAAATAAAATAATATTTATATATATTTATATATATATATCTAATGCAAGACTGGCACTGTTACATATTCTCGCTGGTCCTATCTGAAGGCAGATAGCTCCGGTACAGTCCGCCACGTGTGATCCACTTTCATCGGCGTCACCTTAAAACTGCCCGCGTCGGTTCCAGCAGCCACCTGGCAAATTAAGAAATTCCTCCTGCGTTTGCAGAGTCACGGTGTCATCCGGCGGCTTTGTGCTTCCCCCCACAGCAGCCACACATCTCCCCACAGTGGTGACAGGCTCGTAGAGGGAGGTAGCAGCACATACAGGGGGCAATGAAGGATAGAGTGACTAGAGCCAGCCAGCGCAGGCACAAGTTTTCATCGGAGGCGTCGCAAGAACAGGGGTCAGAGTAGTCTCCTTCCGAGTCTGACATGCAGTGGTAGAGCATACTCTCAGCACACAGCATGCAGCTGACCTGATAGATGCACCTGCGGATGGGGTCCGGAGCATCCTGACACTTTCCCCTTCCATTCTCTTCGTGGTTGAAGCGCTCCTGGCAGTACACGCACCGCGAGCGTTCTCCATCCTCTTTCCTTCGCTTTTTTAGAGAGGATGTCGGCTGAGTCTTAAAAACCCCAGAAGTTTTTTGCTCCTTGAGCGAGTTTTTGCCGTTAGCTGGAGAGTAAAGATAATTGTTCTTTTTACAGTCCACCTTGGTGAAAGGAGCACTTATCTCATGTTCCTCGCGCTCAGCGTCATTCCTCCAGATGTCGGGATGGCGGTAGTCGGCGTAGCGCTGAATGATGATGTCCCGAGGGTTGATACGCACAATCTCATCTTCATCCTGGAAGCTGACGTGGCGGAGGGGCTTGAGAGGGACCTGGAAGAAATGATGGCTTGGGTAAGTGATCGTGTGAAATGGGCAGATAACGTTATAGCCACTGCATCACTTAAGGCAGGTGCAGACGACTGTAGAACTCGGATGAGTGCTATCTGTGTTTTTTTATTCTATGGGACTGTGCACATGTCCAACTTTCTTCTCGGACAGTGTCGGTCCACGGAAAAATTAAAATCTCAGAATGCATGATTTGCATCTGAGAATCGGATGGCACTCGCCCATTCAAATCTATGGGTCAGTGGAAAAAATAAAAAATTGGACTGCACTTGATGACATCAGAATACAGTCTGATTTTCACTGACTGACAGAGAGCAGGTGGAGAAACTTTTCTTTTCTCTCCACCTCGGAGAAAATGTGGTCCTGGCCTGAGCCTGGCCTGAGCCTGGCCTGGCCTGAGCCTGGCCTGAGCCTGGCCTGAGCCTAGCCTGAACCTGGCATATGATATGCATAAGCAGACAGATTTTCTTGGGTGTGGAGAAAATGGCAATCTGCACCTGCCCTTGCTGGGACTTTGAAGACACAAGACTTTTTAATTAAAAACGTCACTTGGCCAAGGACAGTACATGCTTTACTAACATATATAACACTGGTCAACAGCATTTTTGGTGCCAAAGATATTTAATCGAATTTAGGGTATTTTTGGGGTGCTGATTCTGAATATGTCATCAGTTTTGCCAGATTGGCTCAAGTTTTTGAGATTTTTGGTATCTTATTTATAGCACTTGTTGGTAAATGCGACGCATCATCTCATTAATTTCTTTGGATTAGTACTTGAACTGAGCTGTTCTCAATATAGTTTTGTGTTAATTAGTGTTCTAAAAGTTTGTTCATAGCTTGATTTTTGCACTAACTTTATGTTGTTGTCTGTTTTCCAGTGAAAAGCATGAACTCATCAAGAAGAAGTTGTCTTAACGATCCAGACTCATTCTGTTACATTTGTGGTGAATACACACTGCCAAAACATAGAAGAAACATAACAGACTTCGTAAAAAAAGTGTATTTTGCCTATTTTGGGGTTATGCTTGGGGACCAAGACAAGTTTTGGGCACCACACATAGTGTGCAAAGCATGTATCGAATTATTACGAAAATGGAGCAAAGGACAAAGAAAAAGCTTCAAATTTGGTGTTCCAATGGTGTGGAGAGAGCCAAAAAATCATCATGATGACTGTTATTTATGGTAAACACAGGTACAGGCACATCTTCACAATGAGGGACAGGCCTTCTTGCAGATTCCATGTTACTCCCATTTTCGTTTCTTATGCTTATTGAATCCTTGCACTTGCACTGCACAGAAATAACAGTCATCATGATGATTTTTTGGCTCTCTCCACACCATTGGAACACCAAATTTGAAGCTTTTTCTTTGTCCTTTGCTCCATTTTCGTAATAATTCGATACATGCTTTGCACACTATGTGTGGTGCCCAAAACTTGTCTTGGTCCCCAAGCATAACCCCAAAATAGGCAAAATACACTTTTTTTACGAAGTCTGTTATGTTTCTTCTATGTTTTGGCAGTGTGTATTCACCACAAATGTAACAGAATGAGTCTGGATCGTTAAGACAACTTCTTCTTGATGAGTTCATGCTTTTCACTGGAAAACAGACAACAACATAAAGTTAGTGCAAAGATCAAGCTATGAACAAACTTTTAGAACACTAATTAACACAAAACTATATTGAGAACTGCTCAGTTCAAGTACTAATCCAAAGAAATTAATGAGATGATGCGTCGCATTTACCAACAAGTGCTATAAATAAGATACCAAAAATCTCAAAAACTTGAGCCAATCTGGCAAAACTGATGACATATTCAGAATCAGCACCCCAAAAATACCCTAAATTCATTAAAATATTTTGGACACCAGAAAATTTTTTTTTTTTTGTTGACCTGTGTAATTTATTAGTTCACTTTCAAAAAAGCACAAACACGAAAATGATGCTTCCTGAAATTTTGCATATAAGATTGTTTTCTATGGGTGACACTATCGTTAACCCTGACAATAACCCTGCTCCAGAGATCAACTGTAATCTATGGAGGAAGCCGGCAAGGAGTATTGTTTCTCTGCTTTCCACAGTTTAAAGGGGATGTTTTCCAGCACCACAGGAAAGTATCGTAGTTAATCATATAGGATTAAAAAATTGGTAAAATGTGCACGTATTAAAAAATGCCTACACGTTTCGGGTAGAAAAACCCTTACTCATAGTTGCTATGTTTCTCTGCAATGCCACCATAGAGAAAGACAAAGCAATACATAATGCCCACTGAAATGAATAGGTCATCCATGCAATGTAAGGCTACTTTCACACTAGCGTCGTACTCGGCCCGTCGCAGTGCGTCGGGCCGACGTACCGACGCTAGCAGTGAATGCGCCGCACAACAGGGGCAGCGGATGCTGTTTTTCCACGCATCCGCTGCCCCATTGTGAGGTGCGGGGAGGTGGGGGCGGAGTTCCGGCCGTGCATGTGCGGTCGGAAATGGCGGACCGTCGGCACAAAAAAAGTTACATGTAACGTTTTTTGCTGCCGGCGGTCCGCCAAAACACGACGCAACCGTCGCAACGCAACGTGTGTGCATACGTCGCAATGCGTCGCCAATGTAAATCTATGGGGAAAAAACGCATCCTGCAGACAACTTTGCAGCATGCGTTTTTTCGCCAAAACGACGCATTGCGACGTATGCAAAAAAACGCTAGTGTGAAAGTAGCCTAAGCATGTTGGGTCATCCACAGTGAGACAGTCCGTTTAACTACTCAACACTCCTCCTTACAAATGGGACACCCCAATCTATGGCAGTAGAAATCCATAATGATGTTTGGAAATGGGCTCTCTAAACTAAACATACCCTTTAAAAAAAAAAAAAGAAAAACATTTTTAAAGTATGTAAAAAAAAAAGGAAAACCTAACATGTTTTAACTTATTAAAGTTATTTTTCCCCCATTTTAAAAAAATGATTCTCACCGGGCCTAAGACACTACATTTTAAAAAAAAATAAAAATCCTATATTTGCCACCTGAACCGGCAGTGCTCCTCTGCACTCACTACAGTAACCTGTGCTGCTGGTCTGGAACAAAGCGAGGGTGGATTATTATTTATACTTTTGAATATATTTTATTATTCAAATCTGGTCCCATTTAGAATAATTCTTAAAAATAGGGGAACACCCTTTAAGTCTAAATAGGAATGTATTGTTTGAAAAATAATTTTTTTTTTTTTTTTTTAATAGTTTATAGAATTTTTTTTTAAGCTTTTCTAATTTTTCAAGTTGCTTAAGTTTAAAATTAAATCTGAAATCTTTTAGTTTTCACACCGGCCACTTAAGTCTGACAATTCCTGTACTGTAGAGATCACCTTCCAGTTGTTATCACATGCAGAATTTAAATGTCACAATCACACCATTCACAATGGGTGACAGATCACATCCTCTTACCTTCTTTTTGGCCCCTGGGGCCAAAAAAATACAAAGCCCACCACAACTTTAAATGAGCCAAACTTGCATTGCATGAACCCTATGCGCATGGACATTCAAATATGCTCTTATTGTGGGTGTGTAAAACAGGTGTGTAAGGGAGGCAGACTCGAGGAAGATAATTCACTTTCACTGCTCTGTATGCGGCCTGTGGAGCTAGAAACGTACTGACTAGCATTGATAAGCATTGGAGAAAGTGTTAGGCTACTTTCACACTAGCGTCATTTGCAATAAGTCGCAATGCGTCGTCCAGGAGAAAAAACGCATCCTGCAAAGTTGTCTGCAGGATGCGTTTTTTCCCCATAGACTTTCATTAACGACACATTGCGACGTATTGCCACACGTCGCAACCGTCGTGCGACGGTTGCGTTGTGTTTTGGCGGACCATCGGCACAAAAAAATGTTACATGTAACGTTGTTTTGTGCGTCGAGTCCGCCATTTTCGACCGCGCATGTGGGCCGAAACTCCGCCCCCTCGTCCCCGGACCTTACAATGGGGCAGCGTAAGTGTCGTAAGACTGCTTCCGCTGCCCACGTCGGGCATTTATTTCACAGCATGCGTCGGTATGTCGGGCCGACGCACTGCGACCTCCCCGTGCCGACGCTAGTGTGAAAGCACTTAGGCTATGTTCACAGATTGCGTTTTTGCTGCAATTTTTAATGCAAATTTTAAGCTGTGATTTACAATACCAATAGAAGCTATCAGATTTCAAGAATCTCATGCACAAAAGGCTTTTTTTTTCCTGACTGAATTGGAAAAATGCTGCATGTCCCTTTTTTCAAAGTTTTTGCAGCATTTTTTCCAAAACAATGAATAAGTGCGAAAACGCAGCAAAAAACACAGGTACCAATTTTTCCTGTGTTTTTGGCACAAAAAGTTGCATCACTTTTTTTTTGGGGGGGGGGGAGGGGCCAGCATTAAACTGTCAGCATTTACAAGAGACAAATGTACAAGATAAAAACGCAGCAAATAAATACATTTTATCAACTTGCACACGAGACAACAAAAATGCAGCAATAAATACAGGCAGCACAATCTGCATTTTTGTAAGTCGTTTCTTTATTGCCAAAAGAGCAGGTTTGGCCTGCAGAAAAAAAAACGCAGCGAAGACGCAACGTGTGAACATAGCCTAAAAGTACACCTAAAATATATGAACCCATTGACCCTGGAGAGGAGTGGGTGAAGCAATACAAACACCTCGCTGTCTCACCTGGGTGTGCATATAGGCTCTTCTGGGATTAAGGTTTTCAAAGGGAGAAGGCCTGATGGCGGAGCTGCGGTAGAGTTCATCCGTTGGAATCGAGTCACAATGGAAAAACGAGTCATTGTTCTGAGTGCTGCAATTATCTTCTTTACTCATCTAAAAAGGACAGACATAAGAAAAATCATGACATACATATATAAATAAATAGTCTGTGGTAAAAGATACAAATAAAACACTACATTGAATAAAATGCAAAAAAGAATCCATATACTCCTGGATAAGCAATAACTGATGCCACACCGCGTGTGCCATGCGAGGTCTAAGCCATGACTACAGGTGAAACATGACCAAGACTCTCCCACTGCTCCAGTTTAATAAAGGTTACGTGACTAGTGATAAATTTCCCACTGTGAGGAGACTTGCAGTGTAATTATACATCTGTGTGCCGTATGACTAACTGCTGTGAGTGCTTTACAAAACATATTGCAAAAAGTTGCCTGCACTCCAGACCGACGTAAATCTGGAAAAGCAGTTACAAGTAGCATCATCATCCATATAACATCACAGCAGTTCCAGCCGTCACATTAGGGAGAAATTAATTAAATGTTTGACCGAGTCGGAGTCAGGTATAAAGTGGACCGACTGACTCCTAAAATATATAATAATTTGGGATCAGAAGTTCAGTGCAGGATGTGCTATAAATGTTTTCAGAATAATTTGGGAAAGTTATGAAATGTCCTATAAATGTCTGTTCTGTTTCTGATCTAAAGATCTGGGTTTTAGTTGAGATGAATCTGTGCTGCACTTTATGTACATGCTCAGTAGTGACCAGTGCTGTGGAGTCATAATGAGATGAATCTTTGCTGCACTTTATGTACATGCTCAGTAGTGACCAGTGCTGTGGAGTCGTAGATGAGATGAATCTGTGCTGCACTTTATGTACATGCTCAGTAGTGACCAGTGCTGTGGAGTCGTAGATGAGATGAATCTTTGCTGTACTTTATGTACATGCTCAGTAGTGACCAGGGCTGTGGAGTCGTAGATGAGATGAATCTTTGCTGTACTTTATGTACATGCTCAGTAGTGACCAGTGCTGTGGAGTCATAATGAGATGAATCTGTGCTGCACTTTATGTACATGCTCCGTAGTGACCAGTGCTGTGGAGTCGTAGATGAGATGAATCTGTGCTGCACTTCATGTACATGCTCAGTAGTGACCAGTGCTGTGGAGTCATAGATGAGATGAATCTGTGCTGCACATTATGTACATGCTCAGTAGTGACCAGTGCTGTGGAGTCGTAGATGAGATGAATCTGTGCTGCACTTTATGTACATGCTCAGTAGTGACCAGTGCTGTGTAGTCGTAGATGAGATGAATCTGTGCTGTACTTTATGTACATGCTCAGTAGTGACCAGTGCTGTGGAGTCATAGATGAGATGAATCTGTGCTGCACATTATGTACATGCTCAGTAGTGACCAGTGCTGTGGAGTCGTAGATGAGATGAATCTGTGCTGCACTTTATGTACATGCTCAGTAGTGACCAGTGCTGTGGAGTCGTAGATGAGATGAATCTGTGCTGCACTTTATGTACATGCTCAGTAGTGACCAGTGCTGTGGAGTCGTAGATGAGATGAATCTGTGCTGCACTTTATGTACATGCTCAGTAGTGACCAGTGCTGTGGAGTCGTAGATGAGATGAATCTGTGCTGCACTTTATGTACATGCTCAGTAGTGACCAGTGCTGTGGAGTCGTAGATGAGATGAATCTTTGCTGTACTTTATGTACATGCTCAGTAGTGACCAGTGCTGTGGAGTCATAGATGAGATGAATCTGTGCTGCACTTTATGTACATGCTCAGTAGTGACTAGTGCTGTGAAGTCGGAAGTCACAGAAATTGATGAGTCGGAGTCAGTGGTTTGGGTTACCGACTCTACCGCTCTGCAAATATAACAGGGTAATTTTCAAGTTGATTATTTTGTACGGCCACCGAAGGATGCTATAAATATCCAAGTGGCCTTTGGCAGAAAAATGGTTCCCCACCCCTAGAGTAGGGGAATGTACTAGTGTTCGGGGAATGTACTATGGAAAGCATCATACTGTGTTCAGGGGAATGTATTTTGTTTGTGTGTGGGGAGGAATTTACTGCAGGTGTGGGGGGGGCAATGTTTTGTGGAGGAATCATAGGCTGTGTGGGGATGAATCTACTGTGGGGGGCATTACACTGGGTGTGGAGAATGTACTGCGGGGACAAAATACTGTGTGTGGGGAGGAATATACTGTGGGGGATCATACTGTGTGGAGGGATATGTACTGTTGGGCATCATACTGTGGGAAGTGTACTGTTGGCCATAATACTCACTAAGAGCAAAATTTATGTTTGGACACAAAAGGAATGGGAGAGAGTAAGGTACTAGCTTAGCATAAAACAACATTTGGGCACTACAGTGCTTGACTCACTTTCTCACTCAAAGTTGGGAGATCTAGCAATTTACATATACAGCTCTGGCAAAAATTAAGAGTCCGCTGCAACATGTTCAGTTTGCCTGATTTTTCTCTTTATAGGTATAATTTTGAGTAAAATGTAAATTGTTCTTTTAATCTATAAACTTCTGACAACTTGTCTCCGAATTTCCAAGCAATAAATTTTGTATTTTTTTTTCTGAAAAGGAGAAATGGTCAAAATTTTCAAAACAAGCAAACAAGCAGTGCTTTCAGACCTTAAATAATGCAAAGAAAACAAGTTCATAATCATTTAGAAACAACAATACTAATGTTTTAACTCAGGAAGAGTTCAGAAATCAATATTTTGTGGAATGACAATGATTTTAATCACAGCTTTCATGCGTCTTGGCATGCTTTCCACCAATCTTTCACACTGCTCCTGACGCAAAAATGTAAGCAGTTCTCCTTTGTTTGATGGCTTGTGACTATCCATCTTCCTCTTGATTACGTTCCAGAGGTTTTCAATGGGGTTCAGGTCTGGAGATTGGGCTGCCCATGAAAGGGTTTTGATGTGGTGTATTTGTAATTATTCATAAAGCAGTCCTTCAGAGAAATGTTCTGCTTTGGTGTCTTACAATTTGGGTAAAGGAATTATATACTAAAACCATTACAAATCAGTTACATGTGTTTTCAGTAATGCTTAGGCCAGGTTCACATGGGCATATTCCATGGTCCATAAACGGAGTGCAATGCCTGTACTGACCACAGGTTTCCCAACCAAAATTTACTGTCACATTTGTGTTTATGAGGCTGTAAACTCGGGTTGGGAGACACATAGTCAGTACAGACATTGTGCTTGGCCTGTCTGAACCCAATGTTTGTGAAATCTGACCAAAATCGATTTCATGGGACCAACTAAAAAACACTCTTGACATCTTCCCTTGGTAATAAAACAGGACTGTTGAAGCGAAGAGGTGTCTACTAAAGAATACAGCTGCTCAGCTCATTTTTATGGGGCATTCAAGAAAGATTGCTGCTGCCTGTCCAACGAGTAGCTCTGGTGTATTTCCAGCATAAAAACTAACTAGGACATGACTTAATTTCCTTTAACCGATATCACAGGCAGTGTCCAGACCAGAGATTCTTTTTCTAAGGCCTCATAAGGCAGACCAAAGAAGACGCCCGGGCCTCATCAGGCAGGACAAAGATGATCCCCGGGCCTCACCAGTCAGACCAAAGGCGACGCCCAGGCTTCACCAGGCAGACCAAAGACCATGATGCCCAGACTTCACTAGGCAGACCAAAGGTGACTCCCGGGTCTCACCAGGCAGACCAAAGGCGACGCCCAGGCCTCACCAGGCAGACCAAAGGCGACACCCAGGCCTCACCAGGCAGACCAAAGGCGACGCCCAGGCCTCACCAGGCAGACCAAAGACCATGATGCCCAGACTTCACTAGGCAGACCAAAGGTGACTCCCGGGTCTCACCAGGCAGACCAAAGGCGACGCCCAGGCCTCACCAGGCAGACCAAAGGCGACGCCCAGGCCTCACCAGGCAGACCAAAGGCGACGCCCAGGCCTCACCAGGCAGACCAAAGACTATGCCCAGGCTTCACCAGGCAGGGCAAAGACGATGCCCAGGCTTCACTAGGCAGACCAAACGTGACTCCCGGGTCTCACCAGGCAGACCAAAGATGATCCCCGGGCCTCACCAGGCAGGCTAAAGGCGAAGCCCAGGCCTCACCAGGCATACCAAAGACGACGCCCAGACTTCACCAGCCAGACCAAAGACAACGCCCAAGCTTCACCAAACAGACCAAAGATGACACCAAGGCCTCACCGGACAGACCAAAGATGACACCAAGGCTCATCGGGCAGACCAAAGATGACACCAATGCTCACCAGGCAGACCAAAGATGACACCAAGTCTCACCAGGCAGACCAAAAGATGACACCAAGTCTCACCAGGCAGACCAAAGATGACACCAAGTCTCACCAGGCAGACCAAAGATGACACCAAGGCTCACCAGGCAAACCAAAGGTGTTGCATGGGCCTCCGCATAAGTACAGAATGAGTTAATTATGTTTCTAAACTATAAGTTGCAGTAGCCATGGAAAAGACTGCCACAAAGAATCACTTCTATGGAAACGGTCTACCAGGCAGCACCTCAACAATTAGGGATGCCTCTCAATTTGAGAAGGACTGCAGAACGTGTACATGGGCACAGTATCATTACCATTTTGGATTAAGTGGAGACTTCTGCTTTACAATAAGAGCAACAAATAAAATAGACAGTATATTTTAATGCTTAAACTGGAAACGCAAACTAAAAGGGAAGTCTGCTACATAGTGGGTTCTGCCTAAAACAAAAAAGTCATATTGTCACGAGTCGGACCGGGGGTGTTAGAGCAATGTTGGTGCTCTGACTCCCGTAGTTCATGTGACATTGTTATGTTCTATCAGCGCTGCAGTCAATCATCGCCCACTGATGGAATGCAGCTCTCAAATGACATGACAATATCATGTGAACAGGAAAGTCGCAGCATCGACATTGTTGACAGGCCGCTGTTCCAGGAAGTGAGAATAATGTGGTTTTTTTGTGAAATAAGTAGTTTCCAGTAGTGGACAATCCCTTCAATATTTGACATGGCGATTCCATCTCTGGGCTTGTAGGATTATGGCCCATCGTTGGTGAACTTGCACCGATATATTGTGAATAGGACCGTCTGCCATAAACATTTCCTGACAAATTTTGCGACTAGAAGCACAATGTAGACACTTGGGCGACAGATCAGAAACAACCTGTTAATGGCGGCTTCTGCCTCCCACATCAACGTCTGTCTGAAGACAAAACAGAATCATAGCGAAGATTTTCACATCTCCATTACTGCTCAAAACACCAACTAGGCTACTGTCTCTTTAGGACTCTGAGTTTTTGACATCTGTGCTCGGAGGTTTATAGGAAACGGTTGTCCGATTTGGGAAAAACTGCAGAGTTGAAGGACAGATGAGGGACATTAACGCCCCGAGTCCCATCCGCCAAATACGGTCTAAAGCAGGACGAAGAGATACACTTCTATGTAGTCACAGGCAAAGTATGGTGCTGCAAGTGAGTGGGCAACAGCATGCCAATGAAGACCCACTTTATAAACAAGGTGACGTTACCATGGAAACACTCCATGGCGACACAGCAAAAGGCAAGAAAAGGAGGAAAAAAAAACACAAGAGAAAGAATTGAGACAGGAAAGTGCTCAACTGTTTACATTAAGCTGTGGCCTGAGACAAGAAGAAATATAAAATGTGCGAAGACGAGTTACTCAATGGAGAACCTAGTTATTTGGGATGTGTTTCTGGTAAAATTAATACGCAATGTGACAGAAGTCACAGAATTTAAGTTATAACAATATTAAAGGGATACTCGGGAGAAGCATTCATCTATTCGCTTGATAACTGATAAATCTGGATAGATCAAGTCTCCCAAGATCTCAATCTGTGCATGCGCTGCCTCTGGCGGCCATTTTCCCATAGCCCACCGAAGGGATATCATTGGAAAAATGGACTCAGATCTCTCTGCCTCCTGCTCATTCGGTAAGAATGGTCCAAAAGTTCAGTTGTGAGGTGTAAGAAGCTTGTTGGTGGCTATAGCAAGCGATTGATTGCAGTTACCGTATATACTCGAGAATAAGCCCTTTTTTTAGGCTGAAATTGCCCCTCTCGGCTTATACTCGAGTCACGGGTCGGCAGGGGAGGGGGAGCGGCAGCGGTCTAATAATACTCACCTGCTCCTGGCGAGGTCCCTGCACGTCTGTTCCCCGACGCTGACCGCTTCTTCCTGTAGTGAGCAGTCACATGATACCGCTCATTACAGTAATGAATATGGACTCCACTCCCATAGGGGTGGAGCCGCATATTCATCACTGTAATGAGCGGTACCATGTGACCGCTCACTACAGGAAGAAGCTGCAGGTGCCAGGGAACAGACATGCAGGGACCGTGCCAGGAGCAGGTGAGTATAACAAAGTGCGCGATATTCACCTGCTCCCCGTTCCACCGTCGGCGCCGCTGTGTCTTCTGCGTCCTCTGTACTGATGCTCAGGTCAGAGGGCGCGATGACGCAATTAGTGCGCGCCGCCTGAGCAGTCAGTGCAGAGGACGGGGAAGACACAGCAGTGGTCGGCGGTGGAACGGGAAAGGTGAGTATAGCAAGTGCCGGGGGCCTGAGAGGTGAGTATGTGATTTTTTATTTTTTTAATCGCAGCAACAGGATATGGGGCAAATATCTGTATGGAACATTTTATGTGGCCATGTGCAGCATTATATGGGGCAAATATCTGTATGGAGCATCTTATGTGGCCTTGTGCAGCATTATATGGGGCAAATATCTGTATGGGGCCATGTGCAGCATTATATGGGGCAAATATCTGTATGGATATTCAAAAACACGTTACCTACTGATGTCTCAATTAATTTTACTTTTATTAGTATCTATTTTTACTTTTGAAATTTACCAGTAGCTGCTGCATTTCCCACCCTAGGCTTATACTCGAGTCAGAAGTTTTCCCAGTTTTTTGTGGCAAAATTAGGGGGGTCGGCTTATACTCGGGTCGTCTTATACTCAAGTATATACGGTATTTATTCCAAAGTGTGGGCAACCAAATATTAAGTTGAGGGTGCCAACAATTTTGTCTGGCACATTTTTGTTTTGTTTTTTTGTGTGTGAAATGATGTCCAATTTGCCTTTTTTTCTGTAACAATATCAAGGGAGCCAACACTTTCAGCCATGAAGTGCCATTATATATACACACACATACATACACACATGTTTGCACACTGTTTGGCCTAAAGTATTATGACAACTAAATTCAGGTTTTTCATTCACACCCATTGCTACAGGTGTATACAATCAAGGACCTAACCACACAGTGGGTTTGCAGAGTGCTCTGGCACACAGTGCATATAAGTCCCCTTCGGTCCTGCTGATTTGGTAACTGCAGTAATCCAAACCTTCTCTGGTATTAACATCAGCAGAAAATACTGGGCACCGGGAGCCTCCTGTCAGGTTTTCATGGCCGAGCAGCTGACTGCAAAGTGCCAACTGTAACGGTTGGTGGAGGGGGGTAATGGTATGTGGTTGTTTTTTATAGTTCCAGTGAAGGGGAATCTTAATGATACAGCAACAAGACATTTTGGACAATTGTAGATTCCAACATTGTGGGAACTCTTGGGCTCTTTTCTGTCCCCCGTGACTGAGCCCAGTGCACAAAGCAAGGTCTATAATGACATGGTTGGGGGGTCTGGTGTGGAAGAACTTGTCCGGCTGCACAATGCCCTGATCCCAACCCCATCCAACACCATTAGAATAAACTAGAATGGAGATTGTGAGCCCGGTCCCCTCCTCCAACATCAGTGTCTGACCTCACAAATGATTTTTTTTAATTAATGATCAAAATTCTCCAGATACCTCCAAAATCTTGGTGAAAGGCTACCTAGAAGAATGGAAGCCGTTATTGCTGCAAAGGTATGAACTCCATATTAGGCTACGTTCACATTTGCGTTGTGCGCCGCAGCATCGGCGCCGCAGCGCACAACGCAAACAAAAACGCGGCAAAACGCACGCTAAAACGCTGCGTTTTGCGCCGCATGCGTCCTTTTTGGCCGAAAGTTGGATGCAAAAAAAATGCAACTTGAAGCGTTTCTTGCGTCCAACGCTTGCGGCCATGCGGCGCAAAACGCAGCACAACGCATGTCCATGCGCCCCCATGTTAAATATAGGGGCGCATGACGCATGCGGCGACGCTGCGGCGCCCGACGCTGCGGCGCTGACCGCAAATGTGAACGTAGCCTTAATGCCTAAGGATTTAGAATGGGAGGTCACAAAAGCTCCTACAGACACACACATTATTTGTATTAGATCCTTTAAGAACAAGGCTGCAAAATCTTATTGCCACCTTTACCGACAGAAGAAAGCAGGTAATAATGTAGATTGCTATCCCAAATAGGTGTTACTAGCAACTGACTACTAAGGGAATCCGTCACCAGATCTTTGCCCCCTAATCTGAGAGAAGCATACTATAGACACAGAGACCTTGATTCCAGCAATGTGTCACTTACTGGACGCTTGCTGTAGTTTTGATAAAAAAAACCACTGTTATCAGCAGGAGATTATCACTAGAGGACTAATAAACTTCTCATATAGTCCAGCAAATCATGAGCTCTGCAGAGCCCCTCCCCCAACACTGATTGCAGGCATTTGCTAATATTATTGCCAATTATAAATGAGTATAGTTCTTCTGATTCGCCATATCCCTTTCATGTGCAGACAATGCAGTAGCTTAGGTATCTATGGTTAAGACCACTTGTATTAGTGACAGTTAGTTGTCAGTGGTCATAGCCGTAGATACCTAAGCTACTGCAATGCTCTTCACATGGGGTAAGTGAAATAGCTAATCAGAAGAACTATACTACATTTCAAATTGGAGGGATTTGCTAATATTATTACACTACTACATATTGGAATAGGATCTTGAAGATGGGAATACCCCTTTAGTGGATGTATTTAGAAGTAAATATATCTAAAGGAAATGTTCTTTGTTCGCAAGCACACTCAATCTTTCAGCCATTTCTACAACTTCACAAAGTTTGGAATATTAATAACGGGAAGAGTCTGCACCTTTGCTTACCGCAGTCTTTTAAGAAATCTGCCTTCTCCCAGCTGCTGGTAGAACAATTACGGTACTGTGGTTGCTATGAGATTTGTTTGATTGCTCCCCAGCCCCCTTTCTGAAGCTGCAGTTCTGTGCAAGGGGGCAGGCAAGCTATAAAAGTGTCTCCAGCTGCAAAAATGGCAGCCAGATGAGCAAGAAAGCTGGAGTGGGGGGAGGAAAGGCTATAGAAGCCTCCCCTCCCCCCACCGCCCACTCACAGCCACAGAACTTTTCTCCTGTCATTCTGGAGCATCCTCCAGGCAGCCAGGAAGCTAAATTTACAGTGACTGCGCTGGGGCCAGCAGGATGTGGGAGATTGTGAGATTATAGTATATTGCCCAGACCTAATCTCTGCTCACAAAATACCAATCCAGGGACGCTCGAATCCATTAACTGGAAAGGAGAAAAAAAACAATAGAAAAAGAATAGAACAAGAGAGGAAACAAAAGAGTAAACAATACAATAATAGGAAACAAACTGGAGGAAGTAAACAAATTTAAACTAGGAGGAAATTTCCTTTTAATTTTTGGCAAAAATTAGGGCAGGAAATCTGCAGAGGACTTTTCAGTAAGTACATCAGTCACTTTTTACAACATTCACTTGGTGTTTGTCATGCCAGAGACATTAGCGACTCCATCACAAGACACAAATGACATCCCAGGCACCAAATATTAGCCTGGAATCTCTTTGAATCGACTTGTTGTGTCTGTCGTATATACTGCAGTATTGTTCACATAGATTCTTTGTTAAAGTTTTGGGGTGTTTTTTTCTCTCTTTTTTTTTCCATGCAAGACACATGTCAATGGTTCATCCGCTTCCAAACAACAGCGAGAACAGTTGGGATTCCGAAGAGTTCACTAAGCAATTATATAATTGCAAGAAATGAAGTCCAATCACTCATACGGACTCCAGACAAGGCCGAGCCCTAACTTCAAACACTGATGATAATTGCCCATTTATCTTTTTTAGGCGATTATAGCCAGAACCCCCTTCTTTTATTTCTGGCAGGAACAATTAGATGTATTACGTACCTGAGATCCTTCCTCTGATCCAACATCTGATTCCCCATGAGATGTAGGAAAACCTGCACATGCCAGGAGGAAAAAAAAATCCATATTTACACACTGGAAATATACATTTCAACAGTATAGTCGAAGGAACACAAGACAAGTCCTAGGCTTAAATTGGTTAGCAAAACAGCAGAAACCAAGCTGCTCTTGAGCTATTGCAACTTTTGTGTCTTGTTTTTATTTTATGCTATTCCGCTTTTGTAAAATGCAGGGTATTTTCTAAGTTGGGAGGCCATAAACATAAGGTTCATATCAGCCAAATCTATTGATGTTCTTGGTACCATCCAACCATGTAACATGGATGGGGCAGCACGGTGGCTCAGTGGTTAGCACAGCTGCGTTGCAGAGCAGGGGCCCTGGGATCAAATCCCACCATGGACAACATCTTCAAGCTGTTTATATGTTCTCCCCGTGTTTGCGTGGGTTTCCTATGGTTCTCCGGTTTCCTACCACAATCCAAAGACTAGATTGTGAGCTCCAACATCGTCTGTAAAGCACTGCAGAATATGATGGCACTATATAAGTAAACATAATAAATATGGTAGTATCTGTACTTTCCCTGATGGTAGACGTCGGGAGAACAATGATTGGCCAGGTTGGATTTTATCATGTTTGGTCCACACTACCACCAGGAACCTACACCTTTTGAGAACACATACGAGAGCCAAACGTGCATGTGTATCATGGGGTGGGAGATGGGTAGAAGCTTTCTGGCAAATGAGTTTGGTCAACTGCTAGCTCAAGTTCACCGCGATCATAACTGTAAAGGATGGACCAGGTAAAATTGTGATAAGCATAATGTAAGTGTAGGCCTTGACCTCCACATAGGTAATGAAGGCCACTTACTACACTGAGCAAAATATAGAAGAACATAACAAAAGAGAAGACCGAGTTTGCTGTTGATATGATCGGCTGGAAAATAAACGTAGCCAATGGGTATAAAAAATAAAATCCAGTGTCCTAAGTGATCGATATCCTTTTACCGGCTGACAGAAAAGGTGCTGTATTATTTGTCCACCTGTATATCAAAGGGGAGCAAAATTCATATGGAGATACCTTGCGTGAGGTCTTCAATGGCACGGCGTATTCCCCTATCAAAAGCTCTAGCATCTGCTGGACTCTGGAACGTGAGGCCAAATTTCTTGTCGCCAATCTTCCAGTGGTGGAAAGTAGGGGTGACTTTATTGTAGACCAGTTCTCTCTTCAGAACACACTCCAGGACCACCTGAAAAATAACACACAAGTAACGATAGACTACAGCTAGAAAGTAGGATGACACACCACCATATGTTTCTTTAAAAGGTTTTTCCATGCTTGAATAAAAGAGTTCGTCAGCTGATGACTCAAGACTAAAACTGATCATTTCACAAGGGGTCATTGCACCAAAACATCTGCTGTACACAACTGACAGACCATATGCGTTGGGTGGGAAGAAATCTTCTTTAGGTTTGTCATGTATATCTAGTCATACACTAGTCATGTCATCGCCATAAAAGGGTTATGGTAGCAATCGGATACATTTATGGGAGTTTTTGGGGTCTTAATTTGCCGACAGGATTTAAAGAGCAGCATTCACAATTTTTTGAGGTCCCAAAGGTAGGACTCCAAATAAATTAAATATGGTATACTACTATTAATATTAAAAGAGTGTCCAAAAGAGAAGGGAGGTATCACACAGAGAGCAATATAAAATTCGGATTACTTTATTGAAGGTAATTAAAACCAAGAAAATTTTTTGAACAAAAATATAATAGAACAGGGGTATAGAAACAAGGCAGAGTGGCCCCACAGCAGACCACATAGGAATCAAAAACACATGCATATGTACACAAAAATAGTAGAGTTATGTAAAGTATATCGTGAAACTCTATGCAACAGCAGGCTCAGGATTTGTAGTAGCATAAAGATATTTCTATATAAATAGATATCAAGGCTCACAGGGGTGTATATATAAATGTGTCCCATAAGGAATATATTGCACATACATATATGCTGAAAGGAACATAACCATATCGTGGGGTAGATCAGAAACTAGTAAAGTGTCAGTGCACGCAAAAAGCTAGCCGTTCAGCCTATGAGTAGTAATAAAGGGACAAAATACGGGTACAGGAAAGTGTATAGCACTCGATATCTGATAATTACCTGCTGGTACGAGGGCTGCGGTGGGGGGAGGAACCCCGACGCGCGTTTCGCAACGTAGCTTCTTCCTGGGGGAAGAAGCTACGTTGCGAAACGCGCGTCGGGGTTCCTCCCCCCACCGCAGCCCTCGTACCAGCAGGTAATTATCAGATATCGAGTGCTATACACTTTCCTGTACCCGTATTTTGTCCCTTTATTACTACTCATAGGCTGAACGGCTAGCTTTTTGCGTGCACTGACACTTTACTAGTTTCTGATCTACCCCACGATATGGTTATGTTCCTTTCAGCATATATGTATGTGCAATATATTCCTTATGGGACACATTTATATATACACCCCTGTGAGCCTTGATATCTATTTATATAGAAATATCTTTATGCTACTACAAATCCTGAGCCTGCTGTTGCATAGAGTTTCACGATATACTTTACATAACTCTACTATTTTTGTGTACATATGCATGTGTTTTTGATTCCTATGTGGTCTGCTGTGGGGCCACTCTGCCTTGTTTCTATACCCCTGTTCTATTATATTTTTGTTCAAAAAATTTTCTTGGTTTTAATTACCTTCAATAAAGTAATCCGAATTTTATATTGCTCTCTGTGTGATACCTCCCTTCTCTTTTGGACATACTTGATTGTGGTGGTACACCGTATTTATTTATTGGTCGAATTTGTATTGGTGAACTAATATTAAAAGAGGTAGGAAAACTATTGATTTGTTCTTGGGTGTATCCTATCATATGAGATCAAAGTAAAGGGCTGAAGGTGGTCTGTGACACTTGAACGCAAGAGATCTTGTCATTATCATTCCTGGTTCACCAGTTCTACACTTTTCAACAAACCCTCACCTGTAATGAAAGGTTTGTGTTAGACACATGCAGAATGAAGTCACACATTATCTGGCTGCTCAATCTGAAAAAAATACCTCTCTATATAAAGACCTACTAATTGCATGAATGAGAATTAGTCTATTTATTGAAGTAAATCTCCTTTGATTAAAATGAGTGATCCCACAAAGAACATTTATTCCCCAGAATGAGTGACAAATATTAAATTGCAGGAGTCCCACCAATGAGAGATGAGCGAACCCGACGTAGTAAAGTTCGGGGTTCGTATAGGTGTCTAGTGGTGAACTCCGAACATATACTTCTCCTGAAAGTCCATATGACAGTTTGGGAAGAGACAGAGAGCCAGAGAGGGCGAGCGCGAGGGAGAGAGGGCGAGCGCGAGGGAGAGAGGGCGAGCGCGAGGGAGAGAGGGCGAGCGCGAGGGAGAGAGGGCGAGCGCGAGGGAGAGCGCGAGGGAGAGAGGGCGAGCGTGAGGGAGAGAGGGCGAGCGCGAGGGAGAGAGGGCGAGCGCGAGGGAGAGAGGGCGAGCGCGAGGGAGCAAGGGGGAGAGAGAGAGCGCGACGGAGAGAGAGAGCAAGCACCTGAGAGAGAGCGAGAGAGAGCGAGCGCCAGAGAGAGCGAGCACCAGAGAGAGAGTGCCAGAGAGAGAGTGCCAGAGAGAGAAAGCGCGAGCGGCAGAGAGAAAAAGCGCGAGTGGCAGAGAGAGAAAGCGCGAGCGGCAGAGAGAGAAAGCGCGAGCGGCAGAGAGAGAAAGCGCGAGCGGCAGAGAGAGAAAGCGCGAGCGGCAGAGAGAGAAAGCGCGAGCGGCAGAGAGAGAAAGCGCGAGCGGCAGAGAGAGCATGAGTGCCAGAGAGAGAAAGAGCGCGAGTGCCAGAGAGAGAAAGAGCGCGAGTGCCAGAGAGAGAAAGAGTGCGAGTGCCAGAGAAAGAGCGCGAGCGCCAGAGAGACAAAAAACGCAAGCGCCAGAGAAAGAGCGCGAGCACCAGAGAAAGGGCGCCCCAGAAAGAGAGCACCAAATAGAGCGCCAACGAGAAAGAGCGACAACGAGAAAGAAAGCGACAACAAAAGAAAGCGAACGAGACAAAGAAAGAGAAAATTTTCAGCTCCAAGGTTCGGTTCACCATTGATTTCTATGGGGTTCGGGTTCAGGTACAGTTCTGGTACCTGGACCAAACTTTGGACTAAAGTTCGGTGGAACCAGAAGGACCCGACCTTCCACTTGTCAGCTCATCCCTACCACCGATCACTAGTACAGGGTTTCCAAGTGCGATCTCGGGAGTAATGTCACTCAACCGTTTGAACTGCATCATTTTAAGGAAGGCAGCATTTATGTTTGATCTTTGCTCCAGAACATCTCCTCCTCAACATGACCATGCTGATGAGAAGAAAGGGTCCTCAAGACCCCGTACATCAACTTTGATTAAAGAAAAAAAATAAGTGTTTAATGCAACATTTCCATGCAAATGCCCATGGGCAGGATGAAAATAGTTTACATTAGTATTTCGTACATGGATGGATGAGTGAACCTCTCAAACATTCCCTTCCAGGCGGATAATTAATTGGCCACGTTGACTGTGTTGGTCGATCCACCTGTTTGGCTTCCAGAGAGGTGGTCTTCTACAGCTTGGTATACATAGAAACCATTTAACAGAGCACATATCCTAGTTTTCTCAGTGTTAACATACATCCTCCTCGCTGAATTCGGGCAATCCCGATGTGGGGGTGGGAATATTACTTATGTACCTGTATACATGGCTTTATGAATTAGGTCCAATGAAAAACTACACACTCTCTCTAGCTTGTACAGTGTAAACATTAGCTCTCAGGGCCACAGTTTGTTTCTGCACACTCGAGGAAATAGAAGGTTTCATTTACTTCATTCCCGTATAATAGCAAAATATGTAGAGCTACTGTGCCGTAATAAAACCACGTAACTTATGTAGGGGGTCTTATCTATGTCTACACATCTTCTGATTAGGATTTTGAAGTATTTTTGTAACCTTTGTATTTCACATGTAGATAATCTATATGGGTTGGTTATGGGGGTGCATGCTGGAGAAAGGGGACAGCTCCCCAAATGTTGCATCGGCTCATATTCACGCTCAATCTACCCCCAACAGCAGCACACCATGGGTTACTGCATTTATATTCCGGACCGAATAATTTGTGAAACTTTTCATGGCTTTCAAGAATATGTGAAACTTTGCATGACGGGTCAATAATAATATGTGGAACTTGGCGGGTCAATAAGAATATATGGAACTTTGCACGGCGGGTCAATAACAGTATGTGGAACTTTGCACGGCAGGTCAATAACAATATGTGGAACTTTGCACAGCGGGTCAACAATATGTGTAACTTTGCACGGTGGGTCAATAACAATATGTGTAACTTTGCACGGCGGGTCAATAACAATATGTGTAACTGCACGGCGGGTCGATAACAATATGTGGAACTTTGCACGGCGGGTCAATAATAATATGTGGAACTTTGCACAGCGGGTCAATAACAATATGTGGAACTTTGCATGGCAGGTCAATAACAATATGTGGAACTTTGCACAGCTGGTCGATAACAATATGTGGAACTTTGCACGGTGGGTCAATAACAATATGTGGAACTTTGCATGACGGGTCAATAACAATATGTGGAACTTTGCACGGTGGGTCAATAATAATATTTGGAACTTTGCATGACGGGTCAATAATAATATGTGGAACTTTGCACGGCAGGTCAATAACAATATGTGGAACTTTGCACGGCCGGTCAATAATATGTGGAACTTTGCACGGCGGGTCAATAACAATATGTGGAACTTTGCACGGCGGGTCAATAATAATATGTGGAACTTTGCACGGCAGGTCAATAATATGTGGAACTTTGCACGGCGGGTCAATAATAATATGTGGAACTTTGTACGGCAGGTCAATATGTGGAACTTTGCACGGCAGGTCAATAATAATATGTGGAACTTTGCACGTCGGGTCAATAATATGTGGAACTTTGCATGGCGGGTCAATAACAATATGTGGAACTTTGCACGGCGGGTCAATAATATGTGGAACTTTGCACGGCGGGTCAATAACAATATGTGGAACTTTGCACGGCGGGTTAATAATAATATGTGGAACTTTGCACGGCAGGTCAATAATATGTGGAACTTTGCACGGCGGGTCAATAATATGTGGAACTTTGCACGGCGGGTTAATAATAATACAGGTCCTTCTCAAAAAATTAGCATATAGTGTTAAATTTCATTATTTACCATAATGTAATGATTACAATTAAACTTTCATATATTATAGATTCATTATCCACCAACTGAAATTTGTCAGGTCTTTTATTGTTTTAATACTGATGATTTTGGCATACAACTCCTGATAACCCAAAAAACCTGTCTCAATAAATTAGCATATTTCACCCGGCCAATCAAATAAAAGTGTTTTTTAATAACAAACAAAAAAACCATCAAATAATAATGTTCAGTTATGCACTCAATACTTGGTCGGGAATCCTTTGGCAGAAATGACTGCTTCAATGCGGCGTGGCATGGAGGCAATCAGCCTGTGACACTGCTGAGATGTTATGGAGGCCCAGGATGCTTCAATAGCGGCCTTAAGCTCATCCAGAGTGTTGGGTCTTGCGTCTCTCAACTTTCTCTTCACAATATCCCACAGATTCTCTATGGGGTTCAGGTCAGGAGAGTTGGCAGGCCAATTGAGCACAGTAATACCATGGTCAGTAAACCATTTACCAGTGGTTTTGGCACTGTGAGCAGGTGCCAGGTCGTGCTGAAAAATGAAATCTTCATCTCCATAAAGCATTTCAGCCGATGGAAGCATGAAGTGCTCCAAAATCTCCTGATAGCTAGCTGCATTGACCCTGCCCTTGATGAAACACAGTGGACCAACACCAGCAGCTGACATGGCACCCCACACCATCACTGACTGTGGGTACTTGACACTGGACTTCAGGCATTTTGGCATTTCCTTCTCCCCAGTCTTCCTCCAGACTCTGGCACCTTGATTTCCGAATGACATGCAAAATTTGCTTTCATCAGAAAAAAGTACTTGGGACCACTTAGCAACAGTCCAGTGCTGTTTCTCTGTAGCCCAGGTCAGGCGCTTCTGCCGCTGTTTATGGTTCAAAAGTGGCTTTACCTGGGGAATGCGGCACCTGTAGCCCATTTCCTGCACACGCCTGTGCACGGTGGCTCTGGATGTTTCCACACCAGACTCAGTCCACTGCTTCCTCAGGTTCCCCAAGGTCTGGGATCGGTCCTTCTCCACAATCTTCCTCAGGGTCCGGTCACCTCTTCTCGTTGTACAGCGTTTTCTGCCACATTGTTTCCTTCCAACAGACTTACCATTGAGGTGCCTTGATACAGCACTCTGGGAATAGCCTATTTGTTGAGAAATTTCTTTCTGGGTCTTACCCTCTTGCTTGAGGGTGTCAATGATGGCCTTCTTGACATCTGTCAGGTCGCTAGTCTTACCCATGATGGGGGTTTTGAGTAATGAACCAGGCAGGGAGTTTTTAAAAGCCTCAGGTATCTTTTGCATGTGTTTAGAGTTAATTAGTTGATTCATAAGATTAGGGTAATAGGTCGTTTAGAGAACCTTTTCTTGATATGCTAATTTATTGAGACAGGTTTTTTGGGTTATCAGGAGTTGTATGCCAAAATCAGTATTAAAACAATAAAAGACCTGACAAATTTCAGTTGGTGGATAATGAATCTATAATATATGAAAGTTTAATTGTAATCATTACATTATGGTAAATAATGAAATTTAACACTATATGCTAATTTTTTGAGAAGGACCTGTATATGGAACTTTGCACGGCGGGTCAATAATAATATGTGGAACTTTGCATGACGGGTCAATAACAATATGTGGAACTTTGCACGGTGGGTCAATCACAATATCTGGAACTTTGCACGGTGGGTCAATAACAATATGTGGAACTTTGCACGGTGGGTCAATAACAATATGTGGAACTTTGCACGGTGGGTCAATCACAATATCTGGAACTTTGCATGGTGGGTCAATAACAATATGTGGAACTTTGCACGGTGGGTCAATAACAATATGTGGAACTTTGCACGGTGGGTCAATTACAATATGTGGAACTTTGCACGGTGGGTCAATAACAATATGTGGACCTTTGTACGGCGGGTCAATAACAATATGTGGACCTTTGTACGGCGGGTCAATAACAATATGTGGAACTTTGCATGACGGGTCAATAACTATGTGGAACTTTGTACGGTGGGTCAATAATAATATGTGGAACTTTGCACGGCGGGTCAATACTAATGCATGCAACTTTGCACGGCGGGTTAATACTAATATGTGGAACTTTGCACAACGGGTCAATAATAAGAGGAACTTGTGAAAGGCAGAAGTGATGGCTGAAAAAATACATCTGGCTGCTATCTAATATGTGTTGTCAGCAAGGAGAAACCAATGTTTTACATATTTCTTTTTAATAGTCGTTTATGTATAAATGGCAAAAAACACATGGAAATAAATGAAGCCCAAGCATTGTATTGTCTCTGTTACATAGAAAACCATTTAAATACCCTGAAATGATAATTATAATGCTACAAATCCCATCAGTCTTGTAGGGAAGTCCTATAACATCACCCCTGCCTTCTGCTCATATATCTATATCCATGTTTGGAAAAAAACAGGACTATTTAAAAAAAAAAAAAAAAAAAGAAGAGGGGGAGGGGGTCATTAACTCCAGGATGTATGGGAAAAGACTGATCTAAATAGAGAGTCAGACAGTAACATACCGCAACAAAATGATTTCACCAGACAGACATATAATTCACACTAATAGGTAGTCCGGGTGTATTTGTAGGCTCAGAGCTGCATCAGCAGGATGCCATGTGGATTTATTCCTGGGCGATACAGAGATCAGATGGAGGCACTGTGATGGCTTCCTGTAGACTGGCTGGAGCCCAGAGCAGGAAGGTGACAGTAATAATGCAGGATGTGTGGAATCAACATGAGGTCTGACCTGACTCTCCCAGGCCTCCTGCATACAGGAGGCTGCAGCTGCTCCCAGGAGGAGGCCTCTTTGCTGCTCTCCAAAAAAAATCGATACCCCTGCTGCCTCTGGAGGTCACATTCCTCTCCTTAACGTTCCTGTATTGCTGGAGTAAAGATGCTGTCTCTCAGCATTATCGCTCAGATCCTGTGTCTCCTGCATTATTTTTCAGCACTTCATCCCATTTGTGCTTTCTATGTAGGTTTATCATAATAGCGACCATCACTACCATCCTACAAATGTGTCTTTGTTGGCGTTGCTTATGTTACGTGTGTTTGCATGAGAATATATCAAGTTTGTATATTAAGAAATTGATGTCCTTTACAAAATTATCAGAAGGATGATGGGGGGCACTTCTTTCTAATCAAGTCATTCTAAAAGAAAAGGGCTAATTTTTAGACTGTCTAATTTTTAGACCGTGCAATCTTTGACAAGACACGGCGGGTCATGCTGAATGATAAACTTGATGCGTCTTTACAACACTTTTTTTCCTAACTGTATACAATCTTAGTTGGTAGGTTTGTTGTGTTTCAGCCCTCGTCTACTTACTGAAAAGGTAAGGAAAATTTTAATTTAGGCAAATTTATTATGCATTTTGAACAGGTTTTTTTGGAGTGCAAATTAAAAGGGGATGTGTAGCATTATACATGAAGTCTGATCTGTGGACAGATAATTATAGAGAAGGAGAAGCTGAACAGAAAGATATATGTCTGTTGGAGAAGATTTTACATCACTTGTATTTTACACATTGAAATACCTGTATGCTTATGAGTCCAGTGGGCTGTCCTACAAGGAAGACAGCCAATCATTGAAAAGGACTGCCTACTGGACTTATATGCAGACAAACATTAGGGATTTTAGCGGCTAAAATACATTTTACTGAAACTTTTCCCACGAAAATCTATATCAGTATGATCAGCTCCTCTTACCATCACATCACATAATTTTGCTGATAGTCAGAATTCTGGTGCATTTAGCCAAGTAAATCTCCAACTGAAATACTACTTCATATCTCACAGCAATGACCAACTATTATTTATATATTTCCATCATATTGCTGAATGCGGTACAAGAATCTATGCAAAGCACATACTATGACCAAATAATGGCTACACAGTACACACACGGCATGCCTTTGCATCAGCTTGACCGCAGGGGTGAATAAAAGATGGGGCATGTTGAGATCCGATATGCCAGATACCTATCTTCGCCCAAAGGTCCCTCACTACCTTACAAATCTGGAGGCCAACAAATAGATGAGATAATTAATCAACCCCCTCCAAAATAAAGTGGTTCTGGGACTTGTATATAGTCAATTTATGGGTAGGAAGGATTGAAATGTTCCTAAATAATTATATTTCCCCATTATATCAAATACAACTGATAACTAAAAAAAATGACAATTTACCATAAATCCTTGATTTCATCTTGATATTAATGTGCTGTCGAGTATGTGGAAATAACAAAACAGTCACCTAACAACTTCTGATCAGCAGTGCTAAAATCAAGAATTACTAAAACATAAGAGCATTACTTCACCTGATGGGACAAAGGACTGGAAAAGGGCTAAAGATTTCAGGGACTTACTTCAGCACTCTGAGGGGTGTCTTGGGAGCGTGGGGGGTTGGGGATAGACTTTTAGAAGAGGCCATAGTAAGTGAGATCTGCTTGTTTGATTAACTAGATTATTGCATTTACTGATGGGAAATCCACAGCGGGACTCGGCTGGTAAAAGCCGCCTCTCCAGACAGGCTCATAAAATCCTGCTCTCCCACAGACTATGCTGATAATAATCAATACGTCCACTGTAAATCTGCAAAGAGCAGAACTGTGCAGACGTCTCCTGGTATTCATGTAACCTACTCAAAATATGCAATAAAACGGCCCATCAGCTTCAGATCTCCATACAAAAATTACCTCAAGAGTGAAGTAGAAGTTAATTGAGTGCAAAAATTATCATCTTCACCCTTTACTCACAGGGGTATTAAAAGACACTGAAATCTTCCGAGCTGTGCTAAAGGGGGGTTACATGCTGTCTACAGCCCTTTCATCCGGGAAATTAATGGTGGCACAAGGTCACAGTCTTGACCAATAATCTTCTCACGTGTATCTATAACTTTTCAGAATGTCTTTACTTTTTGTGGGCTACATCCAGTCCACATTACGCACAAGGTGGAAAGCTCTCTGTCATGGACCCATACAGATCTAGTTGAAGGGCTTTTCACCCCTGCAGTTTAGGACATCCCCGCCGAACTAACCCCATATCCTAAATGTGACCAACAAAGCCCTTTAGCAGTCACGGCACACGGGATCAGACATGCAGGATCTCGTAGCTTTCATCCACAACCAGCCCGTCTCCTACAGACTCATTATCCTCTGTCGGAGTCAGTGCACTGTCGCCATGGAGACAAATACTCTGCAACAGGCATGGTGACCAAGGACTACAAGAATATTTTCTTGAAGCGGGATCCATGTACGGTACTACAATTAAAAATTACTACTCCTGCAGATAAAATAGGTTATTCAACATGAAAATCACCCATGTGAAAAAGTAGCTGCCGCCGTGATGCTACACATCTTTGCATCTTTAGCAGCAATAATTATGACCAATTGCTAAAATTTGTGCAAATCGATTTGCTCATCCCTATGGCCGCTGGACATGAGAGGAGAACCACCTCTTACCTGACACCATCCGCAGCTCTTCTTTTGATTAGCTGGCCTGGCAAGTATCACGCCTCAATGATTATCAGGCTGACTAATCAAAGCAAGAGCTGTGGATGCAGTTAGGTAAGAGGCGGTTCTCCTGCTCCCGACCGATAGCCACTGAACACTGTCATGGGGGTTTACAAATCGATTCACACCAACTTCTACCAAATACATCAGATAATCTGGCTCCTGAAACGTCTGGCAAACAGATGAAAGGTTTCATTGACCGATCATTTCCTCTATATAGTGTCAACCGCAAGAAAAATAAGCATTACATGGTGGTCTTTCAGATGAATGGCCTTTTAGGTATTACAATGAAGGCCAAGTCTGCAGGAGCCTTTGGTTCATGGAGGGGAACATGTGCCTTAAAAGGGTATTCCCATCTCAGACATTACAGAGGTATTCCCATCTCTAAGATCCTTTCTGAATATGTAGTAGTTGTAATAATAATAATAATAATAATATTGGAGGTGCTGGCCATTCTCTTTTTCACTGTAATAATATTAGCAAATACCTCCAATGAGAAATGCAGTATAGTTCTTCTGATTCACTATGTCGCTTACCCCTTGTGCAGAGCATTGCAGTAGCTTAGATATCCATGATTAAATGGGGTAGTGGAATACATTTGAGAAAAAAATAAATAAAATACTTATAAGAGTTACAAACGATGAATTAGGTGAAACATCTACAATTGGCTAAGCAAATCCACATTGATAAAGAAAACAAGACGCAAAAAAAATATTGAATTAAACAAGTAACTCACTCTAAAACAAAAAAAACTAAGTAAGAAATAAAAACTCAAACCACACAGCCACTCAGTGGCATCAGCAGTCTCATGCTGTATATACAGGCATCATGTGTGATGCCAGTGATTGGCTGCAGTGGTCACGCAGATGTATGGCACATGAGTGCCAGAGCGTTATGATCTGTATCGCAAAGCTAATCTCCAATCTACTTTAAATTCTCTTTTAATCGAGAGCCTTTAAATGTTATAGAGATTCTTCCAAGAGTTTAAAAAAAAAAAAAAGAACTGCTCGGTTTCCCTGAGTGATCGCCACATTTGCCAATGGTTTGGTGTGGTATTCGCAACTCACTGCCATGCCATTGGCTGGATGGGGCTGATAGGCAATACCAAGCAGAGTCAATGAAAATGGGCAAGAATTATGGTGTCTTGGTAAAAAAGCGGACCCTTTTTTAAAACCGTGGACAGTCCCTTTATATTGGACGGCAGAGAATTTTAAATTCAGTAAACCCATCGGTGTGTACAGTCTGTATTCTGCAGTCAATGTTGGAGATAGAGGCTGACAAGACAGACATGGCAATCTGGTGTCAGCCTAAAAGTCTAAAGGGCAGTTCATGGGACTTGAAATTCTACTTTCATTTAGTGATGAGGGAACATGCTGGGATAAGGTGTTATTGGAAAATGCTCAGGTGCTAACAGAGTGTCTTCCGCGTGCTCCGATACCATGTTCTAGTTCCCGCGGCTGCATGTCTCGCACATGCAGGGATTCTCTGTTTGTTAGACATTCCCTGCATGTGTTGTAGCTGTCGAACAGCCGCGGGGAACATAGTATTCGAGCACGCCAAAATCACTCTGTTAGAACCCGAGCATGATTGAATAACGCCTTATCTGGGCACGTTTCCTCATCCTTACTTCTAAAGGATTACACCCAGTTACCAACATAATGTTATATTAGAAGACATCCACTCGTGCAATACGTGCAGCACCTCGCGCAATTTCTCTCACCGTTTTATCTCGGAGTCTCTCTCCATGGACAAGAAAGTCTGCACTACCGTTATCCTCAGGGTGGGAAGTTTTGTACACGGTGACACAGCTGAGTCCCCCTCCTGCAAGCGGCAACCACCCGCCACTTGAGTCATCTCGTGTCATCACCACAGCTCGCACGCGTGCATAACTGTCACTGCAAGAGACAGAAACAGAAGATCAGAGCTGGAGGCTGGTAAAAAAGGGCAACCTGCACTGAAAAGGAACTGATGAATATTATGCACCATCACATGATAGAATATTCCAAATTTATGATGTATACTTCACCTTTAAACCCAGGTTTTAGGGTAAACTGACATGTTGTGGAATAGTTGCAGAGTTGTCATCAGATATCCAGATGCCACGTTGCAGAATGATACACATGGATGGACATTGCAAAACCCCTTTGACCTATTTCCACTATATCTGTAATTGGAGTTATGATTCTTATTCTTGGCAATTCATTAATTTCTGGTGGAAAGTGTGTGGACACAACAAAAATATGTACTCAAGAACTCGTCCTAAAAAAACAAAGGACTACATAGCATGTCCACCTTAGAGTTTCTATAGTAAACAGATCAGGGAATACGAGTCCCATTATATCATGCCATCAATGTATGGAAAACGAAGGGTAATCAAACCATTCTCATTCCATCTTACATGAACCCAATAACACACCCTAATACATGGTCTTGCTGCCCTCTTTCCCTCTAACAAGGTAAAATGTTCTCCATTCTCCTGTGGTATAACTTGCCTTCCATTATTTTTAATTTAACAATTCCTTTTCATAAGTATACTGACGGGATGATAAGAGCTGGAACTTCCTAATACTCACTTCCTAGCATTCATAGCACCTGCCGTTGTCTAATAGTTTGGCTACTATAAATTGAAAGCCTACCTCAGTAATAATGCTTGTATGCAGTTTGACAGACAGGAGAGCAGACAGGAGAGCAGACAGGAGAGCAGACAGGAGAGCAGACAGGAGAGCAGACAGGAGAGCAGGCAGGAGAGCAGGCAGGAGAGCAGGAGCAGAGACACAAAGACCTCCCTTTACTGTAATCCATCTCATTGGTATGCTGCTAGAGATGTATTACACTTGCCAACAGGCAGTAGACAGCAAGTTAACAGCAGTAAGGCTAGGTTCACATTGCGTTAGTGCAGTCTGTTCAACGCATGCGTTAAACGGACTGCGTTAACGTAAGTGCCGAAAAAGATCGCGTTATGCGATCGCGCTAGTGCAGATGCTTCATCTGTGCTAGCGGTGACGGACCCGAAAACGCTGCAGACCGCGTCTGAGGGTCCGTCACAGAATGACGGCACATCACTAACGCATGCCGATTATGACATGCGTTAGCGATGCGCTACATAATGGCAGTTAATGGGTGCGCTAATGCATCCGTTACATAGCGTTAGTGCCGCTATGTAACGGATGCTGTCAGCGCATTGCCATAAACGCAATGTGAACCCAGCAGACCTCTACTGTCTGGTACTTTGAAGCGATTTCTCCATCTAAGAAATGTCACTTAAGTAATAAATAAACACTTTGCAATTCCCATCAGTTGTGCCTAAAGTGACTGGGACCATTTGAGAAGTTAAAATAGTTGAAGAGAGCTAAGAAAATAAAAATATTACTCACCTCTTCAATGCCGCACCACTCCAGTGGCCAGAGTTGGTCTTTGATTATTTTCCTGAAGCAACAATGCACCGTATTGGCATAAGAGCAGAGTAGTAATTACTAGCCTCTTACTAGCTTCTGCGGTGACGATACCATGAATGGTACTTGAATATTGAAGCACAAAAGAAGTTTCCCAAACCCACAGAAAAGAAAAAAACACCCCCCATTTTTGCACTTGCTGCTTTGTTCTCATTTCCTTTTTCACTTCACCAGAAAATATTCCTACCTTAGGCTTCTTTTACACATACCGTGTTTTTTGCGGCCCATTATTGTGGGTCTTTTCTGCAGGCCGTATTGACGCAATTTTCAAGGTCTGCTACGGGCTTCAAAAAACTTGCGGTTTGCTGTTTTCCAAGTTCCCAATACAATAGCAAAAGTATTGGGGAAAAAAAACGTCGGTCCGCAAAACTGGAAGTGACGGCACACCGCAAAAACATCCTTCCGTTGTTTTGCGGCCCCATTGATTTACAAAGGGGCCGTGTCCGTAAGCCGTGAAAAATATTAAGCAAGCTGGATCTTTTTTCACAGCCCATTATTGCGGCCCCATAGAAATCTATTGCGGCCGCAAAATCACGGCAAGTGTAAAAGAAACCTTACACTCATGTACACCAAATAATTGTCAAGTACGGGGTTGGACAGTCTTAGGGAGTCTTTAGTTTGAGTAATAACTACATTATGTCAATATAGATCTGTACATGTCTAATATCAGTAGACTCAGAATTAGAGGATTCCTTTTAAGTGATACAATCAAGTGGCTATATTACTACATTAGAGAAAATGGGAGAAAAAAAACATAAGAAAAAATTTCTAGTCTAAGGTTAAAACATACCGTAGTAATCCTGATTTCCAAAAAGGTAAAAAACCTTGTCAAAATTGGACATTGGCGTTGGAACATTTTACCATGAAGACATTTTTGATAAATATTTTATTCCACAACCCTGCTTCCAAAAGAAAGGAAATCACGTTCTAGTCACTCCCAATATTTCCCAGAAATAAAAGAACTCATCTAAAATAAATAAGCCACCGCCAATAAAACAGATATGCTTCTACCAAGAATACCATTTGTATGAACAATAAAGCACATTGGGCCAAGACCTCTATGACACCATTCAAGTTCATGGCTACGAGATTCCAAAAATGAGCCAAAATTACACACGTAAGCATATAGTGTGATATCTCTCAGTAACAAGAAGCTGATAAAGTTTAGTTTAAGCTATCTATATAGTTTATATTAAATTTGGTAGGTGCCGACCTGATATTAAAGGTCCATAACTGTCCAATCAATTCATCTCTATCTGAATCTTCTGTTGCCTCTCCAATCTCCAGTCCTCCCTAGAACTTAATCTGCTTCTCAAAAAATCTTGTTCAAGATTTCTCCTGTGCATTCCCCCTATATTATAGTTTTCATTACCCCAAAATATCAGACACATTTGAAAGCTTCAAGATCAACCCAAAAACCCATCTCATAAAGGTACAAGCTACAATAATCCTGCTGCCACTATGCTGTCATATCAGAGTCATCTACACCCTGATCCATGGTCTCCTCCTCTATTCCCTGGGAGGAATCAGCGCTGGCGTCACCAATCATCGTCACTTGTCGAATTGAACATGAAGACGTAGTCAGAGATCAGCAGCAGCCCGCACTTCATTTTCATGTTCAATTCGACAAAAGGCAGGGACAGTGACGCCAGAGCTAAGTTAGGAGCTGGGCTTCCATATCATAACCTCAGGAAAGTTCGGGAACACGAGATCCGACACTGCTGGAACGGCGCCAGCACGGGAATGGAGTTCAGGCTTTTTTATTTTATTGGGGCCAAACATTTAGATCAAGAAGAGGTTGTCCTAGTAGTGGACAAACCCTTTAAGTGGTAGTTTCTATGGTCTGTACCAATAAGGCATGACACACAAGATCATCTGGGGTGTGTATTTAGGCTGCTCTGCATTGTTATTCTGTAAGCATGCCCACTTATTAAAGACCAAAAAAATGCACTAAATAAAACTGTCCATATCTCTGGAACTGTATGGCAAACTTAAAAAAAAAGGCAAAAATAAAATCAAATGGTTTAACCAACTCGGTATCACAAGAACTTCTCAGGCTATAACAGACTAATCAGTAGCTCAGTCTTTCTCCAACCTCAGCACAACTACCCCTCCACCACCACCCATAAGCTAGTCAAGCTGCCTTTTATTATGCCTGTAAGAACCAGACTAGAGTATGGTGGGAGATGCCTGTAAGAACCAGACTAGAGTATGCTGGGAGTGACCTTTCCCACCCAGGTTCTTTTGGTCACTCCTATATCCCAGACCCAAAAACCAGTCAAAATAAAACCATCTATGTGACTTATTTTTACTGGCGCACTACTCTTGGGACTTACATCACCGACGCCAGCCACCTCGGTGACACATACCTACCAACCAGAACCAAACTCCTGATTGTTTTGAATCTGTTAAGATAAACAATGGAAGGAGCTCTTCCATCTATGCATTCAACAAGTGTAATCCAGGTGATAAAAAAAAAAAAAATCCAATGTCAATTCACCCAAAAAAATAATTAAATGGCAACATGATGTTTTCTGAATTTAAGGTTGCACAGAATGTGAACCTCAGTGACATGCGTGTAAAGCATGTAGAGTCTATTGTGGTGGCTGTCTGCTGGCATCCGACAGAGGGGTTATCTCATACTCTTGTTTATGCCCATGGCTTTGCAGTAATATTTTGAAAGGTGCCAGCGTTTGACAGTCTATTTCCTTCAATTCTGCTGTGTGCACTTTTCTCGCAGGAAGGCTGAATGGCAAGCTCTGTGCATCCTTGTCTCATTCATTTACAGCCAGGAGCTAGGAAATGGGTACAGAACAGTGTCAGATGCATGCGCAAAGGGCCACCGATACCTCAACAGAACAAGTGAGGAGACTAGAACAATCCGAGTATGAACATTACATATGCTGGAAATTAAGGTACCAACTACAAGCTTTTCAAATTAATGACAAAGGTTTATTTACACACAGGCTTTTTATGTAGATCTTTCAGGCTTTAAAAAAAAATACATTTGCAAAACAAGGGTTTAATAAATCAATAGGAAGCTTATTAAAAAAATATGAGAAACCACTTTTGATGTGGAATTTGTAGTAGAATCCTCTCCAAAAACTAGATTAAAAAAAAAATCAGCGTCATGAATTACATGCTGGTAAACCCACCAAGGTTTCCAAGTGGAAGACATTTCAGAAACTAGCTGGCATTTTTGTGGTTCCTGTGCATTTTTCTTTGTATTTTTCAGATTGTTTTCTGAGGAATTGTCTGTAGCTTACACAGTGTTGTTTTTTTTGTTACCAATTTTCCATTATTTCTGGGTAATCTTTTGTATTGGAATTTTCCTGTTTTTTTTGTTTTCTTCTCCATTCAACAGTCAAGACTCCACCAGCTGGTTCTGAAGCCAAGAATCTGTGGGAAAAAGCTTCGGGGCATCTTTTGAGCCTTTTCACTGACTTGTATTTCGAAGTGTCGAGCGTCTTCAGAGCAAAACATGCCTGAAAAATGCTCAACTCACTTTGTTAGCTGCTTGGTGTCTACTGAAACTCAAGCGGTTAAAAGACGGTGGAAAGCCATATGAACAGCAAGTGTTCACCATTTTGAATGTTTCCGGAGCACTTTTTCAGGCTAGTTTTGGAATGGATCCGCCTGAAAAAAAAGACAGAGTGCACAACCACTAAGGAGGCAAATGATTTATTCAGTCTCTAAATAAGGCTCAGGAAGCATGGTAATTCTCTGTTCTGTTCTTTTCTCCATCAAGAGCAGGAACAGATGCTATAGTGGAGTTACAGGGAAATATTCCTAAATAAGGAGATCCGGTTACATTTCTGGTGTCAAAGTACAAAAGGGAAAATTAGGATATGATCCCACAGGACCTTTGAACTATAAACTCCAACAAAGGAAAATCCTCAGCGGCACAAAAACCTGTTGAGAAAATGCAACAGCCTTTGAAACTGCGAGAGGTGAAAGACCCAGCATAAATGGAGATGCTGCAAATTTCAAACCCACAGCTTTTATTTCCACTGTGGATTTTCTCTGCAGTGTGTCAATGAGATTTCCGCTGTGCATCCAGCCAGTGGGAATGTACCCTAAAAGTGCATTTACACGTACCGCCCGGTGGCACTAAACCACCACCAACTGGCCCATTAAGAAGTTGGCCACTGCTTGGACAACTTCTTGTCATACCCCTTCCTTGGCCCTCATAAAATAATAAAGCTTATACTCCCTTCCCGTGCTGGAGTAGTTCCCTCAGTATCGGCACTCGTTCTCACCAGGGATCCAGTGCTGTTGGGTGTCGTCGTCGCAACAACCGCACGGGAGCCCCGTGAGAGCAAGTGCCGACAGCGTGGGAACGGCGCCGGCACGGAAGGCGAGTATAGGCTTTGTTATGTCATGGGGGGACAACCATATTGATCATGAAGGGGTTGTCCACTTTAATAGCCTGTTTAGACAGGCAGACCACTCATTAAGATGCTCACTGAACAATCTGTAATAGATTAGTAATAGATTGTTTCGTGCACATAGGCTGCCACTGTTCTCGACAGCACAAGTCCTAGCTGCACAGAATTGTGTGCTGCCGAGAAAATGTATTTTTAATGGGAATCTGTCAGTAGGATAAACCCTCCCAAGCAGTTTATATGTGCATGTAGTCCATAGAAAGTTATATCAAATGTTACCTTCAATATCTGGGATCAGATGGCTTATACCAGATAAATCCACATTTTTTTAGTATCTAAATAAGCTGTTAAAAATCTCCAAGAATCTGCCTCCAGAGATTATTGTAAATGAAAGAAGGAGTTAAAAGTGTGAGACATGTAATGACTGACAGTCTGCTCTTCTGATCTACATGTCTCACACTGGTAAGGCCACTTAATTTAAAATAATATCTGGAGGCGGAGTTTCAGAGAGATCTATGGCCGACCCATAGATCTTAATAGCTTATTTACATATTAAGAAAAATGAGGACTTCTCTGGAATAAGACATCGGATTGCAGATATCAAGGTACCATTTTATTCATCTTTCTATGATCTACATGCTCATGTAGAAGGCTTAGGAGGGTAGATCTTACAGACAGATGCCCTTTAAACCTGCTTAGAAATAATTTCGCCCAACGAACTAGTGTTGTTAGGAACATTTCTTCACTATAAACTTTCAATATAAATGCACTTTGGGTCTCACACACAGTTATATCACATTTCCATACAAGAAAATATAGATCCAAACACAGTAGTCATAAGTTTATGGGACCATACTGTACATCTATACCTTTCTGATTTCATACGGAATCCAGGAAACCAATGTGCAATATGATATCTAACAGAACATGTCATGCTTCAAGAAAAAAAAAACTATTAAAGACGGCTATAAGGACCTGTAACTACTCCATGTGCACAGCTCTGCTGGATGCGTTGGACCTTAAAATTACATGTAAGTAGAGAAGTACAAGACAAACAGATTTTCCACATGAATCCATGAAGTCACCACCTTCCAAACATTGCATAATCTCCACTACTGCCGAAAGTGCTGCCGGACCTCTGACACTGGCAAAGTTCCACCATGGCCAGTGTCGTCTAGGCCAATCCTGACTAATCCTAATTCAGGTCACTAACCCCAATTTTTGGTGGTGTCTGCTGGAGTGTAAAATCACAGAAGGTATTGCATAAATAACGAACCATATATGACATGATACAATCAATAAGCTTTGAAAATACTAAATTTCTCTGCAGGTCATACGGAAACACATTTTTCTTAGATTTTTGGTGCTTTAATGTAGCTGATCTTACCATCAGGTCTATAATCAGACTACAAATGTGGATCTATAGCAGGATTTTCCTGGAAAATCTTCATACAATCTCTGAGAATTACATCTATACTGTTGATGGTAGCAGCCCTGGTGGAGAGTGCCGCTTCCTCTCCTGCCTAGAGAGCCCCACTTCCTCTCCTGCCTGGAGAGCCCCGCTTCCTCTCCTGCCTGGAGAGCCCCGCTTCCTCTCCTGCCTGGAGAGCCCCGCTTCCTCTCCTGCCTGGAGAGCCCCGCTTCCTCTCCTGCCTGGAGAGCCCCGCTTCCTCTCCTGCCTGGAGAGCGCCGCTTCCTCTCCTGCCTGGAGAGCGCCGCTTCCTCTCCTGCCTGGAGAGCGCCGCTTCCTCTCCTGCCTGGAGAGCGCCGCTTCCTCTCCTGCCTGGAGAGCGCCGCTTCCTCTCCTGCCTGGAGAGCCCCGCTTCCTCTCCTGCCTGGAGAGCCCCGCTTCCTCTCCTGCCTGGAGAGCCCCGCTTCCTCTCCTGCCTGGAGAGCCCGCTTCCGCTCCTACCTGGAGAGCGCCGCTTCCTCTCCTACCTGGAGAGCACCGCTTCCTCTCCTGCCTGGAGAGCACCGCTTCCTCTCCTGCCTGGAGAGCGCCGCTTCCTCTCCTGCCTGGAGAGCGCCGCTTCCTCTCCTGCCTGGAGAGCGCCGCTTCCTCTCCTGCCTGGAGAGCCCCGCTTCCTCTCCTGCCTGGAGAGCACCGCTTCCTCTCCTGCCTGGAGAGCCCTGCTTCCTCTCCTGCCTGGAGAGAGCCGCTTCCTCTCCTGCCTGGAGAGCGCCGCTTCCTCTCCTGCCTGGAGCAGTCACAGATATACATCTCAGCCCAAGAGCTAATGTTAGTAGAGATTTATACAGGAAGATACAGCATGGGTTACAATTACAAATGAGGCCAGATTCACACAACCCACTTTGCACTGTAAAACTGGCTCAATATTGTGTCTTTACTAGCTCCTAACTTTTAGAGTTGGCTTATGTCTTTACCTTTAATGGCCTATGTTGTGCAAGCAATAAACTGACAAACTTATAAAAAATTATAGAAAAAAATTATAGAAAGTGACAGATTTGCTAGTAAAGATTAAAATGACAAAAATATATGGGTAAGTGGAAAATTATTATTATTATTTATTTATTTATATAGAACCATTGATTTCATGGTGCTGTACATGAGAAGGGGTTACATACAAAATGCACTAATGTTGTAACATGTAGCAGCCAAGAGGTTAAAACAGCGTTCCTTCCTTTTAAGAAAAGCTGCATGTCTCTCTTCTGTTACATAAAACAAACAACAGGAAGTTTTTTCTCCCATTTACTTTCTTCAGTCTGTTTTCAAACCCCTCAGGCAAATGGTTAACCTATTTCTTCATAACCAACTCCCGCCTTCCACCAGCTTTCTATCAACACCAGGGATTTCTTTCATGGCAAAGAAGCGTAAAAAAAAAAGCTGGGGTGGAGGGTGCAAACCGGATGGTGGAGAAAGAAAGAGAGGATAGAGCAGTGGAAGAAGAAAGAGCAATGATAAAGAAAATCCACTGGGAGACATAACACGTCAAAATATGTTAACTATGAACACTAAGGGATATGTAACGAGCGGGAGACACATCCGGGAAGAACAAACACTAAACTACTGTGTCTCCTTCCAAAAATATTCCTGTAATGACTTGATAGGAAACACTGTGCCGCCTAAATTGCATCTGCTGAACTGCAGACCGAGCATTTCCATTTTACACCATATGGAATCACTATAGAAAAATACCAACAGTGTGTCTCAGAATTAGTGGACGCCCCCAAGGTTAACTTACACCATAAGCGAGCAAATGAGGAACGAAATCCTGGTTCTCCTTTCCAAGTTCACACAGGATACAATACAACTTTCACATATATCATCTAGGAGACCATTCACATTGCTCCTATGAAACTCACAAGTTTTTCAGTTTTTTTTTTTTTTTTTTTAATATAATACACTATACCTATTTGCTGTAGTTTGGCCCCAAATTTCTCCATTAAAAGGGCTGTCAAAATGTGTCTTTAGAGGTGTTTGAATTTTAAATATTTACAACTTACTAATATATTTGTACTAACAAAGGTTTCCCCGATCTTCAGATATCAGTGCCAGTTATGGCAGCCTCACTTTTGGTTTGGGTTGGACATACGGTGGGAGGATACTATCAATGGGGCTCGCTGACGAACTAATTTCAAATGCTAAGCCAGCCCCCTTCTCTAGAGCCAATACATAGAAACTGCCTTATCTATTGAAATGAGCTAGCCAATCCAGTCACCCCCTAAACATAAGTTCTCCTCTCTCCTAGTAATTTACTGATAAAATCAAGGTCCAGCTATTCATTTTCCGTTCAGATGCCACCAAATCGGAAGCGTAGTATTTAATGCTAGTTAATTAAATATATGACTGGGCAGTGTTGGCAATAAGAGAGGAATGACGCTCTACGATAATCACATACTAACCAAAGATTACATGGAAAAGTCTGGAACATTAAAGCAATGCCTCCCAGAATTCTACCGAAAAGACCACTTTTGGGTGTGACTTCGATTAGCCCCAGATCCTCTAAGCGTCTGTTCACCCGGAGTTTGAGATTTCAGAGAAAAAACCTGAGCAGAAACACCCAAAATTTTGAAGGGTCTAAAGGAGGATTTGGAGAGCTCCACTCACCTTATGCTCCAAAAACTCCTTTAACTCGGTGGTAACATACCCAGTTTTGCAGGACTGTTGCCAAGTAAGTGTCCATATGCAATTATAAGGCATATGAAAGTGATTTTAAACATATACATTAGAGACAACCTACTTACAAAAGCACCAACAAAACAAACAAAAATAAAATAAAAACTGTTTAAATGGAACACAAAATATTTATGAGCAAAATTCCAAATAGTAAAAGTATTTGTTGAGTAGATCATAGCCCGGAGAAAAAAAAAAATAGACTGCAAAACCCCACCATAGATCAAGCGGTTCAAGAAAGAGGAGACAGATGATAACACATCAACACCACGTATAACAGTCTGAATTGAGTTCAAACTTATAAATTACACTGTATGGAGCACAACTGTACTGTATGGAGCACTATGCGGTGGCCATTATACAGTATGGAGAGCTGTGGAGGCCATTATACTGTATGGAGCACTGTGTGGGTCCATTATACTGTATGGAGCGCTGTGGAGGCCATTATACTGTATGGAGCACTATGCAGGGGTCTATTATACTGTATGGAGCACTATGCGGGGGCCATTATACTGTATAAAGCACTATGTGGGGGGCCATTATACTGTATGGAGCACTATGCGGTGGCCATTATACTGTATGGAGCACTATGTGGGGCCATTATACTGTATGGAGCACTATGTGGGGCCATTATACTGTATGGAGCACTATGTGGGGCCATTATACTGTATGGAGCACTATGTGGGGCCATTATACTGTATGGAGCACTATGTGGGGCCATTATACTGTATGGAGCGCTGTGGAGGCCATTATACTGTATGGAGCGCTTTTTTTGAAAATTACAGTTAGGGAATCACACTGTGTTGGGGTCATCATACTTTGCCATGGGGGTTGAGGGGGGAGGTACAGTAGGGTCATCATACCGAGCATGTGGAGGGTTGTTCATGGGACCTATGAAAAGGCATATCATTATATTTGATAAGGAAAAACTTCAATTGTAGACATCTTTTTAATAAATATCAAGGTTGGCCTGCAACTTTGTCCAAGCTTTTAATTTCGGACCTCTGTGTATTTCAGATTGACATTCCTGCTCTAAATACAGTGGCATGTAAAAGTTTGGGCACCCCTGGTCAAAATTACTGTTATTGTGAACAGTTAAGCAAGTTGAAGATTAAATCATCTCCAAAAGGTCTAAAGATAAAGAGGACACATTTCCTTTGTATTTTAGGAAAAAAATAGATATATTTTCTAATTTTTTACATTTTAAAAATTACCAAAAAGAAATTTAGCTTATGCAAATGTTTGGGCACCCTTGGAGATGTGTATGCTCAGAGATAACTTTGACCAATGTTTCAGACCTCACTTAGCCCGTTAGAGTTATGGCTTGTTCACTATCACAGTTAGGAAAGGCCAGGTAAAACAAATTTCCCAGCTTTATAAAAACTCAGCCTTCTCTAACCTTGTGCCAAAAAAACAGCAGCCATGGGTTCTTCTGAGCATCTGCCTAGCAGTCTGAAAATGAAAATGGTGGAGGCCAGCAAAGCAGAAGGCTGTAAGCAGATAGCACAGCGTTTTCAAGTTGCCCTTTCCTAAGTTCAAAATGTAATTAAGAAATGTCAGTTTACAGGAACAGGGGAGGTCAAGATAAGGTCTGGAAGATTAAGCAAAATTTCAGTGAGACCTGCTCGTAGTATTGCTAGAAAGGAAAATTATTACCACTGCTTGACTGCAAGAGACCTTCAGAAAGTTTTAGCAGGCTCTGGGGTTCTGGCACATTATTCTACTGTTCAGAGACAACTGCACAAATACAACCTTCATGAGAGTCATCAGAAGAAAACCTCTCCTGCATTCTCACTGTAAAATTTAGAGTTAAAAGTATGCAAAAAAACCATTTAAACATTCATTGTGGAAACAAGTCCTGTGGACCGATGAAGTTAAAATATAACTCTTTGCCACAATGATCAAAGGTATGTTTGGAGAAAAAAGGACACAGTATTTCAGAAAAAGAAGATCTCGCCAACCATTAAGCATGGGAGTGGATCAATCATGTTTTGGAGTCGTCTTGAAGCCAACGGGATGGGGAATATTTCACAGGTAGAGGGAAGAATGGATTCAATGAAATTTCAACAAATTCTTGATGCAAATATGTAAAAAAGCTGAATTTGAAAAGAGCATGGCTTCTACAAATGGATGATGATCCTAAACACGTCAAAATCCACAATAGACTACTTCAAAAGGCGCAAGCTGAAGGTTTTACAATGGCCCTCAAAGTCCCCTGATCTGAACATCACTGAAAATCTGTCGCTAGACCTCAAAATAGCAGTGCATGCAAGACGACCCAGGAATCACACAGAAATGGAAGAATTTTTCAAGGAAGAATGGAAAAAAATCCCTCAAACAAGAATTGAAAGACCCTTGTATGGCTACAAAAAGCATTCGCAAGCTATAATAGTTTTAAAAGGGGGGCTACTAGGTACTAACCAAGCAGGATGTCTAAACTTTTGCATGAGCCCATTTTCCTTTTTGTAATTTTTAAAATGTAAAGATGAAAAATATATTTTTTTTTTTACAAAAACACAAATAAAATGTGTCATCTTAAACTTTAGGCCTTTTATTAGAGATGATTTAATCTTCAACATGCTTAACTGTTCACAATAACAGTAATTTTGACCAGGGGTGCCCAACCTTTTACATGCCACTGTAGAATGTGCAAACTAAGTGTGACCATAATCCTATGGGATTAAAAAAAACTGCTAAAAAAAATATAGGTTTTATTCAGTGACACAGGAACTTTGCCAAATTAAAAACCAGGCCAATAGCTACATACTGTATATTACATGCAGATACTAGGAATCCAAACTGACTAGAAGAATATATAGCAATATAATGGTACATGTAGATGAGGACAGGGGGTGACGGGGGAGGAAATCTGGTGGCCTCTAGTCAGTTTGTGAAGTCATCACGCAAACAATCCAGCAGGCCCTCGACTCACCAAACTTGGTTTGGCTGCATTCCCTGGTTGTACAGCTGGAGAATATCCAAACAGCCACTTAATGTTTGCGGATGAGCAATAGTCCTGCATCATGTGCAGTCAGCATGGTTAAACGTCAAGGGTAAAAAATGTCAAGAACACAATCTGTTTAAGAGGTAAATATATGGTCAACTAATGGTCACTGTGTACATGCTTTATTATCTACAGTAATCATCTAATATACATCACTTACTCTACAGTTAAGACTACGAAATACAGTACAAGTCCCGATCACATACTTATTAATAGCCAGAACCAATTGATACATTTAAATATCTTTCTAACAAATAGCCAAATCTGCACATTAGTGGTTACCAATGTTACATCTTTGTCCACTTTTATCAATTTTTTTAAAAATTTGCTCTCTGATGTGTTACTTTAGATCAGATACGTCAAACTGATACGTCAAACACCTAGAGGGCCAAAATTTAAAACTTGAACAAAGTCGCGGGCAAATCAATATACAGTATAATGGGATCAAATAATGTAGGCACTACTAATGAGTGGTGCTCAAGTAGGTGCCCAAGCCGTAATAAATTTTTAGATAAACTTGGCACACACAAAATGTAAATGCGGTGAAAACTTTAATGAGGTAAATTACATACAGTAGACGTTTCGGTCCGTTTAAGATTTTAATAAATGTACCTCACTCTAATATTTCTGAATACCAGGATCATATACAGGACTAGGAGTCCCTGTGGTGATCAACTGGCTTGTGATGCAAAACAAGACCCAAAATTAGGGGATATTCGGGGGTCATGGACGCGGTGTGTCTTGTGTCAAATCAACTTTTTGCCCGTAAACTGATTTTTACAAAACATTTTTCTCCAAAACTTGACTCTTCCATATCTACGACTGAGCTGCAGGCTTTAAATGACTTAGAATCTTTGGAAGCTGAGAACTTACAATCTGAGCTACCCTCCGCTCCAGTGAATCTGCACCAACGTTCACAGGTTTTTCCCCCCTTGTCCGCCTGTCCTCCAGTTGAGATCTTTGCTGAATTAGTTAAGAAGGATATTAATGAGCTAGATCCCCATATCCATCGGGACAATCTTTCACCTCGTTAAGAAAGGCAATTAAAGATCTTAAGGCTATGAAGGACGTGGTAATGTGGTTATTTGGCCAGTTCAACTGTATGAAGCCGAGACCTTTAAACAATTGTTTAGACCTGACCATTATAGAAAACTGGACACTATACCTTTGGCTCTTTTTCAAGGTGAACTAATTCATCTTCTGGATGAGGGAAAGGATTGCTCTGTCGTCTATAAGAAAATGAAAGAAGCATTGCTTCCTGAATATCCTATTGTCCCCACTTTTTACTTGCTTCCTAAGGTTCACAAGGACCCCCTGTGCCCACCTGGCAGACCCATTGTCTCGGGCATAGGGGGTCTTTGTGAGCCTGCCTGCCAGTTTATTGATTTTTATCTACAACAATGCGTTGAGACCCTTCCGTCCTTTGTTAAGGACACCACTGATGTCCTGAGGAGACTGGACAGTCTCACTCTTGATGATATGTGGCTCATGACCTGCGACGTGGAGTCCCTGTATACATCTATAGGTCACGACCACCGGATACAGGCTGTGAAATTTTTTCTTAATATGAGTAATCTTGAACCGAACCTTATTAATTTTGTGTTGGATCTTCTCCAATTCATACTCACAATTTTTTTGTGTTCAAGGACCGCCCCTTCCTACAGCTCCAGGGCACAGCAATGGGGGCGTCTTGTGCGCCCTCATATGCTAACCTTTTCCTGGGGCTGTGGGAGAGGGATACGGTCCTTGACACACCAGGGCACAGCTCTGTTTGTCTCGTGGCTTCGTTATATATAGATGACATCTTTTTCATCTGGCAGGGCTCCATGTCGCAGTTGGATATCTTTTTGAACCAGCTGAACACCAACACACTAAACATTAAACTAACTTGGCAGTACAGCCAGACCTCTGTCGATTTCCTGGACCTTGCAATCTCCAAATCAGTGGATGGAACCATCAGTACAGATATTTTTCATAAAAAAGGGCAACAAATGCACTTTTGCATTTTACATGATCCTCTCATCCTCCGAAGATAAAAAGTTCCATCCCTATAGGGCAATTCCTGCGAGCCCGTCGTATCTGTTCAGATGATAACTTTTACAGACAAGCAAGGGATCTAACATCCCGTTTCAAAAATAGAGGTTACAAGGAGAGGGACATTCGTAGAGGCTATTCACGAGCACTATACTCTGACAGATCTACTCTGTTGGTTACACCTACCAGGGGTTCAACTAATAATGTTGAATCAGCACCAAGATTTATTACGAGATTCAACTCTAATTGGATCAAGGTTAATGATATCTTTAAAAAACACTGGTCGGCGCTGCTCACGGATAGAGATCTACGTAATCAGCTAACACCATACCCTCTCATCACATGGCGGAAGTCACGAACGTTAGGAGACATCCTTTTTAACAGTCATTACGTTCCCCCTAGGAGTAATCCTTTTGGTTCCAACAGGATGTGCCCGCTTTCGTTTTATATTAAGAAGAAAGACTTTACAGATTCAGCTGGAGATAAAATCTTCAAAATCGTGCACCATATTACCTGCAATACAGAGGCAGTGGTATATCATGCCTGCTGCCCCTGTAATTGCATCTATATTGGAATGATGACAAGGCCTTTAAAAATTCGTGTGCAGGAGCATGTGAGGGATATAAAAAATTCAGCTAATTGTCCCGAACCCCATCTCCTTGAAACAATCCCTAGGCATTTTTTTGAAGTCCACAACAGCAATCCGAAAGGATTTGTTGTATGTGGCATCGACCATGTCTATATGGGAATTCGAGGTGGGAATTTAAAACAAAAACTGCTCCAGAAAGAAACGCGATGGATGGTCACTTTAGATACGTTCTCACCAAAAGGCCTTAATGAAGCCGTCAGTTTCAAGTATTTTCTTTGAACATTTTTGATACATTATTTTAATCTCATCGGGCTGTGATATGTTTTATATTTCTCTTTTCTTTTGTTTTTTTTTGTTATATGTTTTGTTATTAATATTTTTTTTTTTATTTATTCAGATGTTTATAGATTATGGAACCGTTTTCTCCAAGTTCTGCCTTTCGCCTTACCATCTGAGGGACCCTTGATGGACATTCTTCTATCTTGATATACATGAAAATCTACAGACTTCCGCTATTTCACTTTTTGATTGTTAATTACGGTATATACATGGGATTTTAGGCTATAGGATTACATAATCTGTAATATCGAAATCGTGATTAAGTGCACTAAATCTCGGGTTACAGGACTGTATTGGAACTATTTTTGTAATCTGCACTATGGGAACAATGTATCTTATTAACCCACAGGGTTTTCCTGTAATGATATATATTATGCTTTTATATCTAGTGGTTTGGACACGCTCTTAGGTCCTGACAGTATGATATTTTTTATGGATATGCAATGGATGTTTGTTACAAACTTTTGTATAATCCTTGTCATATCCCTAGGAAAAGTTTCTTTTCCTTATATTATGGACTTTATTTTGGGCCTGTCCAGACTCTGTTGGTCTGTATTTATTCCTGTTGAATGCTATTCTCGCTAAGGCTGCACTAACTTTTTATAGATGGGTATGCCTTTCTTTGTATTCTAGCTAATCTGCTGTCTTATTTGCACCGTTTACCCCAGTAGAAGGTTTGTATCTATTTTTTTCTTTTTTGTGTGAATATATATTTATTAACTCACATATGTAAATTTCTATGTCTATGCGCCCTATATATGTGCGTCAATCTGCCAGCGGCACTAAGGCTACTTTCACACTAGCGTTAACTGCAATACGTCGCAAATGCGTCGTTTTTGCGAAACGCCGCATCCAGCAAAAGTTTTTGCTGGATACGTTGTTTCGTCATAGAGTAACATTAGCGACGCATTCGCGACGCATTTGCGACGCATTTCCAAACGGTGAATGCGTTTGGCGGCGTTTGGGCGTATGGTAGCGGTCCGTCGGGAAAACAAAACGCTACATGTAACGTTTTTTGCTCCCGACGGTCCGCTTTTTCCGACCGCGCATGCGCAGTCGGAACTCCGCCCCCACCTCCCCGCACTTCCCCGCACATCACAATGGGGCAGCGGATGCGTGGGAAATATGCATCCGCTGCCCCCGTTGTGCGGCGGAGACCACACTAGCGTCGGGAACGTCGGCCCGACGCGCAGCGACGGGTTGTTCCCGACGCTAGTGTGAAAGTAGCCTAACAACCTTATGTATTGGAGGTTAGTAATTAGGACATATTACCTTATCTTTACTTTGGCATACCTCGGCACGCCTCGGCTGATGTGGCCGTGTGCAGCGAAGCGACTGCCACTTTCCAGCAGATGCTTACACCTAGCATCCTTCCAGACGCAGACGCGTCCCACGCATGCGCTGCACCGCTCTGGTGATGTCGCTGGCCGGGCACGCTGCCATGGAGATGGTTAGTGATGACGCACGTCGTCCTTCCCATCGTCAGAGGACCCCCCGCAGCTAGGCATAAATATCGTCAGCCCCTCTTAATTGATCACGCCTCCTGACGAAGAAAAGGTGGTGAAACGCGCATCGAAGCTCTCTCCTGTCTTGCTGACACGCCTGCATCTTGCTACCATAATGTCTCAAGGTATGATATTTTAGTTACCACTAATTGCGTTACCACCATTTTCACCTAGGACTTACTGACATTCATGATAACCTGTGATCATGATGCTTAGAGGATGTACTCTGCCAGGCCGTTACATATCCATCTAGTTTTATAACTTGGCCCTTTTTGGCACCCTGACCGTAGCACTGATCATTTTGCTTCATTATTTGCTGCAGGCGTGTTTCCCAAGACAGGTGTGTTTTTCTTTAGTGTGGTTATCCTTTTCCATCTACCCATACTGTGTTTTAACTGTCATTTTTTGTACCAACTCTCACTTTGTCTATATGAATTTATATATGTATTTATCATTAGAAATAAAAGTTTTTGTACTTGATTATTAAACCCCTACTCTTGTATGGATTTCTTATATGGTAATACTGTGAGCTAATTATTGTTTTGGCTATATACTATATATATTTAGACATAATTTTTTCTTTATTTGTGTTTATGGTCAGGGGTGGATTAAGGGTAGCCAGGGCCCCGGGCTGTTCAGACCAGGGTGGATTGATTTAAATCACGCCGATTTAAATCATGATTTAAATCACGATTTAAATCAAAAGATTTTTTTCTATTTAAATCGGATCGATTTAAATCATGATTTTAATCATGATTTAAATCACTGATTTAAATCAAAAGGTTTTTTTTAATATAAATCACGATTAAAATGAGAAGTGAGAGCAGTGCGCATGTGCTCCCATAGTTACACGGACGAAACTAGGGGCAACGATCTAACGCCAGGGAGAGGGGGGGACCCCAAAGTAAGTAAAAATCTTTTTTGTTTTACTATATGGCAATAGGTAGGTGTTTAAAAGCAGCATGTCTTAATTGTATAAACTATTAATAGCCTCCACATTTTGTTCATACTGCCCCTTTAATTCCACACTTCTAGCTTGGTTTCACTTTTGGTTTAGTTTCTTTTTCCATTCAGTTGACATGCCCAAACTTGTTGGATAGTCAGCATCCTACAGAAACCTCTGGAAGAGCATGGCATTGTGAATGTTACACATATACAGCCTTTATTCTACTGAGTTAAACAACTCAGCTTTATCTCATGATGGAAGAACCTTTGGATGGTAAAATATTTTCCTCAAAAAGCAGTTTATTGAAAAAAATCCGATTTAAATCAAAAAAATCCGATTTTTTTGATTTTTTTAAAAAAACATTGATTTTTATCCACCCTGGTTCAGACACTGTGGGCCCCCCAGTCATGCGACGGGGTCATCATATACCTGAACCAGATTATTCCAGAAAAATAGTTGCTGTGTGAAACTATAACCTGTCAAACATCCATTGATCTAGTCAATTTACCCTTCAGTTAGGAAGAAAGAAAAAAAAAAACACAATACTATCACCATAAGTGCCAGTATTCACAGGAGATCTATACTTAGTATGCAGTGTCTGTGTAGAGGTAATACAGTGATCACCGGTGACATTATACACAGGACCTCTGTATATAGTATACAGTGTACAGTGTCAGTGTATAGGTTACACTGACTCACCAGTGACGTCTCTAGGTGAAGTCCTTCATCTTTCATCCAGCACAGACCGCTATCACTTCATCCAGCCAGGACTCGTCTCTGCAGGAAATAACACAGTTATCTCGAGCTCCGCTTGCAGAACACATTACTTAATTTTTCCCAACTTCTACATTACACCGCATGAAGAAAAAAAGGCGATATAGTGTCACTCTGCACAGTAACAGGACCCCCATTTAAAACAGTGTCCTCAAAAAATAAAATAAATACATCACTGCAGTAATATCCCTTAATTAGCCCCTATGGTAATAATAATATCCCCTACCCTGGCCCCATGTATCTCATTCCTGGCTCCAGCCATATGTTCTCCCATCTTGCCCTCATGAGTATCCATCCTGCCCATATGATCTCCCCATCCTGCCCCATCAGTCTCCATCGTATCCATCCTGCCCCATGATCCTGCACGATCTGTCTCCAATCCTGCCCCATGTCTTTCATTCTGCCCCGTGTCTCCAATCATGCCCCGTATCTACATTCTGCCCATGTCTCCAATCCTGCCCTATCTGTCTCCAGTCCTGCCCCCAGTGTGACCAGCATCTCTGCCCCCAGTGTGTCCAGCATCCTGGCCCCAGTGCGTCCAGCATCTCTGGCCCCAGTGCGTCCAGCATCTCTGGCCCCAGTGCGTCCAGCATCTCTGGCCCCAGTGCGTCCAGCATCTCTGGCCCCAGTGCGTCAAGCATCTCTGGCCCCAGTGCGACAAGCATCTCTGCCCCCAGTGCGACAAGCATCTCTGCCCCCAGTGCGACAAGCATCTCTGCCCCCAGTGTGTCCAGCATATTGCCCCCAGTGTGTCCAGCATATTGCCCCCAGTGTGTCCAGCATATTGCCCCCAGTGTGTCCAGCATATTGCCCCCAGTGTGTCCAGCATATTGCCCCCAGTGTGTCCAGCATATTGCCCCCAGTGTGTCCAGCATCTCGCCCCCAGTGTGTCCAGCATCTCTGCCCCCAGTGTGTCCAGCATCTCTGCCCCCAGTGTGTCCAGCATCTCTGCCCCCAGTGTGTCCAGCATCTCTGCCCCCAGTGTGTCCAGCATCTCTGCCCCCAGTGTGTCCAGCATCTCTGCCCCCAGTGTGTCCAGCATCTCTGCCCCCAGTGTGTCCAGCATCTCTGCCCCCAGTGTGTCCAGCATCTCTGCCCCCAGTGTGTCCAGCATCTCTGCCCCCAGTGTGTCCAGCATCTCTGCCCCCAGTGTGTCCAGCATCTCTGCCCCCAGTGTGTCCAGCATCTCTGCCCCCAGTGTGTCCAGCATCTCTGCCCCCAGTGTGGCAAGAAAAAAAAAAAAGTTCTTCTCACCTGTCCGTGCTCCAGCGGCGAAGCTCCCTCCAGCAGCATGCACTCGCTTTAAACTGACAATGACATCAGACGCCGGTGACGTGCGCGCTGCGGCTGATGTCAGCTGCCAGCCTCTGATTGGCTGGTGGCTGTTAACTATTGACATGCGGGCACGCGCCCGCACATCAATAGCGTTTAACTGCCGCAGCACCAGTAGGGGCCCGGTGAGCAGATGAGACGGGGCCCGATGCGGGTCCCCTCTGCCCACCGGGCCCATACGCCAGTCAGGGCAGTAATGCCCTGATGGCAGCGGGCAATCTGAGCGGTAGCCCAGGCCCCCCCCCCCACACCACTGGGCCCTGGGCTACCGCCCAGATTGACCCTACTATAATCCGCCCGTTTATGGTTATGGCTTAGGGGTATGTCCCCCTTGGCCTTGGGGACACTTTTTGTAGGTTTTCATGTGCTCAGTGTGAACCGGCTTTCATCTGTGAAGAGCTCAGGGCGCCAGTGGCAAATTTGCCAATCCTGCTGTTTTGTGGCAAATGCCAAGCATCCTGCACGGTGTTGGGCTGTGAGCACAACCCCCATCTGTGGATGTCGGGAACTCAGACCATCCTCATGAAGTCGGTTTCTAACCATTTGTGCAGACACATGCACATTTTTGGCCTGCTGGAGGTCATTTTGCAGGACTCTGGCAGTGCTCCTCCTGTTCCTCCTTGCACAAAGGCGGAGGTAGCGATCCCGCTGCTGGGTTGTTGCCCTCTTACAGCCCCCTCCACGTCTGATGGAGTACTGGCCTGTCACCTGGTAGTGCCTCCAGCCTCTGGACACTACGCTGACAGACACAGCAAATCTTCTTCCCACAGCTCACATTGAGGTGCCATCCTGGATGATCTCAATGATAAGTGGAAAGAAAAAAGCAGGACACCGGCACCAGGTATGTATCCACCCCTCCAAACTCGCCCAAAATGACGGGGGATGTGTAGCGGATTTTCTGGAGTGCCTTACAAATCAGCTATGGGTGGTGCACAACTTGAAAAAACTGCAAAACTTGTCAGGAGTCAAATACAAAAGAAAGTGGCACTCACCCAGAATTTTGCTGAAAGGTGCATATCGTTCTTTATTGAACTTTACATAGAGAGGCGGCTGGTCGACATTGAGGGTGCGGGGAGTGAAGAGAGGACTACGGCCGTTTCACGCTTGTGCGCTTCTACGGGTCCATGTGCACCATCCTGGATGAGCTGCACTACTTGAGCCACTTGTGTGGGTTATAGAGTCCGTCACGAGTGTGAAAGCACAACCAACATTCAAAAGTGACCAAAACATCAGCCAGAAAGCATTGGTTTCCTAACAGGCAACCCCCACATGTACTCAGGCTGGCTAGCAGCCGTAAATCATGCAGCTGCATCAACAAAAGCTAAATCTTCAAGCAGTCACAAATACTCGGAGACCACCCGAGCATGTTAGGGAAAACCCAAGCAACGAGTATATTCTCTCATCACTAGTAGAGACGTGTCCATGGCAGACCAGGAACACCCAAGAAGACATGTCATTTTACAGAAGCTCAGTCCATCAGGACATCACAATTTGTCAATTTCAGCCACCCTGAGCCTTAAAGTTGCCTAACAATTAGACACCTTCTTGTCACACCCCTCTCTTGGTCCCGATAAAATAATAAAACCTATACTCGGCACCGTTTCCGCACTCGCTCCTCCCGGGGCTCTCGTGCGGTGTTGTGAGATGTGATCCCGGGGCCCAATTAGTGCTGGCGTTACTGTTCCTACCTTCAGACAAATCTAACTTGAAAAGGAAGTCCGGGATAACATGCAGCCCGGACATCCTCTTCAAGATCGATTTGTCCTAAGGCGAGGACAGTGACGCCAGAGCTGATTGGGAGTCGGCATCACAACACCGCATGAGAGCCTTGGGGAGAGCGAGTGGCAGCTACGGCACCGGAGGAGAGTATAGGCTTTATTATTTTATGGTGGCCAAACAGTTTGATAAAGAAGGGGTTGTCCTAGTAGTGGACAACCCTTTTAAGCCGGCCATACACATGCAAGAGCTGTCAGAAGAATGTTCATCTGACACCTATCTCTCCCAATATTCCCATACACATGAGAGGCGCTCCACCGAATGTTTGTGCTTCCAGTGGGGAGAGAAGAGCTAGCTGCTGTCAAGACAACTCGGCCTATGGCATAACTTCATTGAAAACTAAAGGAATCAAGCTTTGACCTCTCTCTCTCCAGACATCATCTGTTGAGGGGAGAGCTGGGATGCCAGACACACATCAGATGGTCTACCAGTCCCACCGACTTTTATCTAACGAAAATGGTTGCTTCTAACATATAAAAGGGGTTGCTCAGGCTTGGGGTCAAAGTCTGCCATCACTATGTAATTGCAGCCTTGTGACTCCTCACAACGTGCATAGTGCACGCTGTCATGATTCTACGGTGTCGGATCCAGAGAGACATGTGACAAAGTATGTAAATCACATACCTGCGGTCACATGACTGTCGTGCTGGAAAATCCTGACAGCATGCACTATTCGCATTGTGAGGATTCACAAGTGTGTAGTCACACAAGCCTGGACAACCTCATTAACTTCAATGACTGATTGTTCACTTGCTGCCCAATATATCTTACTGCTTGATTGCAGGGCTGTGGAGTTGGTAAGCCAAACATCCGACTGATATCACAGCACTGGTCACTACTGAGCATGTATATAAAGTGCAGCAGAGACTCATCTCAACTCGGACTCCACAGAACTGGTCACTACTGAGCATGTGTATAAAGTGTAGCACAGATTCATCTCAACAGAAAGCCGAGATCCTTAGATCAGGAACAGAACAGACATTTATAAAACATTTTATAACTTTCCCAAATTCTTATGAAAAAAATTTACAGCACAATCTACATTGTACTACTGTACCCAATTTATTATATATTTTAGGAGTCGGTCCATTTTATACCGAAGCCACCAAAATGGACACAGACTCCACAGTCCTGCTTGATTGGTCACATTGTAACCAATGTTATGGTGCACTTACTGTAGGCATATCTATTTTGGCCAATTAATGCACATTAACAAGCGCTGATGGACCATATACAAATTCACTGGCCCTTGTTTACCGGCCTTTTTACGCAAACTGATGGAAAACGCTGGGGCCAGAACAAAACGCTAATATGGTTGTTCTTTCCCCACTAGTATTATGTCAATGACAGCACAACCCCTACAAGTAGCGATTTGTTGCCATTATTAATCTTTTTTTGCTAGCAAACAATCTGATTACCCGACAAATCAGCGCTTTGCAATAAGGTAATAATATAAAATACCATTTTTACAGTACATGTCAGCTATTTAAAGGGAATCTGTCACCCCAAAAATCGTTTATGAGATAAGGCCTCCAGCATCAGGGGTTTATCTACAGCATTCAAGCCCTCGATGTATCCTGAAAGGTAAGAAAAACAGGTTATATTATACTCACCCAGGGGCGGTCCGGGTCCGATGGGCGTCGCGGTCCAGCGCCTCCTATCTTCATATGATGACGTCCTCTTCTTTTGTCTTCCTGGCGCGACGCCGGCACAGGCGTACTTTGTCTGCCCTGTTGAGGTCAGAGCAAAGTACTGTAGTGCGCAGGCGCCGGGCCTCTCTGACCTTTCCCGCAACCTGCGCACTGCAGTACTTTGCTCTGCCCTCAGAGCCGCGGCAGGAAGACAAGAAGAGGACGTCATCGTATGAAGATAGGAGGCCCCGGACCGGACCGCGATGCCCATCGGACCAGACCGCAGCAGGACCGCCCCTGGGTGAGTATAATATAACCTGTTTTTCTTACCTTTCAGGATACATCGGGGGCTTATCTACAGCATTACAGAATGCTGTAGATAAGCCCTTGATGCCGGTGGCCTTAGCTCATATACGATTTTTGGGGTGACAGGTTCCCTTTAACATAAAAAACGCACTTGATTTGTCAGCGAGCCTAATACGAAGGCCGATTCATGTGTACGTCACTTATTTGGGCAGGTTCTCTCTCCATTACCTTTGTAGGACATAGTAACATAGTAAGATACAATATTGTTACGCTCCAGGAAGACATCCAGGCCTCTCGTGAAACCCTTCGACTGAGTTCGCCATCACCACCTCCTCAGGCCAGGAATTTCAGATTCTCACTGCCCCAACAGTAAAGAATCCTCTTCTATGTTGGTGGAAAAACCTTCTCTCCTCCAGACGCATAGTAACATAGTTAGCAAGGCCAAAAAAAGACATTTGTCCATCCAGTTCAGCCTATATTCCATCAGAATAAATCCCCAGATCTACGTCCTTCTAAAGAACATAATGCCTAAGAAGACGGTGAAGAACTCACATGCACACTGTTTGCTGATGGACCTCGATAGCAATTGCTTCTCCTCCACTCAAAAGCAACACTAAGAAATTGTAACGGCTCAATAAGTTTTGATACTTGCCCCTAGTAGTTCCAGCCTTGGTCGCCAAAGATGGGCAGATGGTGAGTTCTCTGTACCGATGTAGGGGCTCTATACTTTTAGATGAGGCCCAGAATGGGACAATGTGCAGTATAATTATATACTGCAGCACGTGAAACGTGCGTCGGGGCGTACGGACACAGCACG